>NW_023503265.1:0-52559 GCF_009873245.2 Balaenoptera musculus
TATCTATTTTATATGTAGTAATGTATATATGTCAATCTCAATCTCCCAATTCATCCAACCCCACTTTCCCCCTTTATATCCATACTTTTGTTCTCTATGTCTCTGTCTCTATTTCTGCTTTGCAAATAAGATAGTCTATACCAATTTTTTCAGATTCCACATATATTTGTTAATATATAAAATTTGTTTTTCTCTTTCTGACATACTTCACTCTGTTTGACAGTCTCAAGGTCCATCTATGTCTCTACATGACCCAATTTTTCTCTTTTTTATGGCCGAGTAATATTCCATTGTATATATGTACCACATCTTATTTATCCATTCCTCTGTTAATGGACATTTATGTTGATTCCATGTCCTAGCTATTGTAAATAGTGCTCCAATGAACATTGGGGTGCATGTGTATTTTTGAATATGGTTTTCTCTAAGTATATGCCCAGAAGTGGGATTGCTGGGTTATATGTTAGTTCTATTTTAAGATTTTTAAGGAACCTCCATACTGTTCTCCATAGTGGTTGTATCAATATACATTCCCACCAGCAGTGCAAGAGAGTTCCCTCCAGTATTTATTGTTTGTATATTTTTTAATGATGGCCATTCTGACCAGTGTGGGGTGACACCTCATTGTAGTTTTGATTTGCATTTCTCTAATAATTAATGATGTTGAGCATCTCTTCTTGTACCTCTTGGCCATCTGTATGTCTTCTTTGGTGAACTGTCTATTTAGGCCTACCACCCATTTTTTTTATTGGGTTGTTGGTTTTTTTGATATTGAGCTTCATGAGTTGTTTGTATATTTTGGAGATTAATCCTTTGTCACTTGCTTCATTTGCAAATATTTTCTCCCATTCTGAGGGTTGTCTTTTCGTCTTGTTTATGGTTTCCTTTGCTGTGCAAAAGCTTTTAAGTTTCATTAGGTCCCATTTGTTTATTTTTGTTTTTATTCTTATTACTCTAGGAGATGGCTCAAGAAAGATCTTGCTGCGATTTATGTCAGAGTGTTCTGCTTATGTTTTCCTTTAAGTTTTATAGTGTCTTGCCTTATATTTAGGTCTTTAATCCATTTTGAGTATACTTTTGTGTATGGTTTTAGAGAGTGTTCTAATTTCATTTTTTTTTTACATGTAGCTATCCAGTTTTCCCAGCACCACTTATTGAAGAGATTGTCTGATCCACTGTATATTCTCACCTTCTTTGTCATGGGTTAGGTGACCATAGGTGCGTGGGTTTATCTCTGGGCTCTCTATCCTGTTACATTGATCTATATTTCTGTTTTTGTGCCAGTATCATACTGTCTTAATTACTGTAGCTTTGTACTATTGTCTGAAGTCAGGGAGCCTGATTCCTCCAGCTCTGTGTTTTTGTTTCTCATGATTGCTTTCTCTATTTGGGGTCTTTTGTGTTTCCATACAAATTGTAAAATTTTTTGCTCTAATTCTGTGAAAAATGTCATTGGTAATTTGATAGGGATTTCATTAAATCTGCAGATTATTTTGGGTAGTATATTCATTTTGAAAATATCGATTCTTCCAATCCAAGAACATGATGTATTTCTCCATCTGTTTGTTTCATCTTTGATTTTTTTCATCATCACCTTATAGTTTTCTGAGTACAGGTCTTTTACCTCCTTCAGTAGGTTTATTCCTAAGTATTTTACTCTTTTTGTTGCAATGGTAAATGGGATTGTTTCCTTAATTTCACTTTCTGATATATTGTTGTTAGTGTATAGGAATGCAAGAGATTTCTTTGTATTAATTTTGTATTCTGTGACTTTACTAAATTCATTGATTAGCTCTAGTAGTTTTCTGGTGACATCTTTAGGATTTTCTATATGTAGTATCATGTCATCTGCAAACAGTGTCAGTTTTGCTTCTTCTTTTCCAATTTGTATTCCTTTTATTTCTTTTTCTTCTCTGATTGCAATGGCTAAGACTTCCAAAACTATGTTGAATAATAGTGGCAAAAGTGGGCACACTTTTCTTGTTCCTGATTTTAGAGGAAATGCTTTCAGTTTTTCACCACTGAGAATAATGCTTGCTGTGGGTTCATCATATATGTCCTTTATTATGTTGATGCTGGTTCCCTCTATGCTCACTTCCTGGAGAGTTTTTTTATCATAAATCAGTGTTGAATTTTGTCACAAGTTTTTTCTGCATCTATTGAGATGATCACATGGTTTTTAATTCTTCAATTTTTAATATGATGTATCATAGTTATTGGTCTGTGTATATTGAAGAATCCTTGCATCCCTGGGATAAATCCCACTTGATCATGGTGTATGATCTTTTTAATGTGTTGTTGTATTTGGTTTGCTAGTATTTTGTTGAAGATTTTTGCATCTATGTTCATCAGTGATATTGGTCTGTAATTTTCTTTTTTTGTGATATCTTTGTTTGGTTTTGGTACCGGTGCGATGGTGGCATCATAGAATGAGTTTAGGAATGTTCCTCCCTCTGCAATTTTGTGGAAGAGTTTGAGAAGCATAGATGTTAGCTCCTCTCTAAATGTTTTATAGAATTTCCCTGTGAAGCCATCTGGTCCTGGACTTTTGTATTTTAATCACAGTTTAAATTTCATTAATTGTGATTGGTCTGTTCATATTTTCTGTTTCTTCCTCGTTCAGTCTGTTAATGTTTTCCTTATATATTGAGGTGCTCCTATATTGGATGTGTGATATAAGCATTGCTACTCCAGCTTTCTTTTGATTTCCATTTGCATGGAACACCTTTTTCCATTCCTTCACTTTCATTTTGTGTGTGTTCCTAGACTTGAAGTGGGTCTCTTGTAGACAGCGTATATATGGTTCTTGTTTTTGTATCCATTCAGCCGGTCTATGTCTTTTGGTTAGAGCATTTAATCCACTTGCATTTAAGGTAATCATAAATATGCATTTTTTGCCATTTTATTAATTGTTTTAGATTTGTTTTTGTATTTTTTTGTTTCCTTTCCTCTTTTGTTTTCTTCTCTTGTGATTTGATGACTAAACATATTGTTTATTTGGATTCCTTTGTGTGTGTGTGTGTATGTATCAATTGTAGATTTTCAGCTTTCTGTTCCCATGAAGTTTTTATTTTTATTTTTTTAATAATTTATTTATTTATTTATTTTTGTCTGTGCTCATGCTTTCTCTATTTGTGGCAAGCAGGGGTTACTCTTCGTTGTGGTGCAGGGGCTTCTTATTGTGGTGGCTTCTCTTGTTGCAGAGCATGGGCTCTATGTGCACAGTCTTCAGTAGTTGCGGCATGTGGGCTCAGTAGTTGTGGCTCGCAGGCTCTAGAGCACTGGCTCAGTAATTGTGGCACACGGACTTAGTTTCTCCACGGCATGTGGGGTCTCCCCAGACCAGGAATTGAACCCATGAGCCCTGTATTGGCTGTCACATTCTTAACCACTGTGCCACCAAGGAAGTCTCTCCTATGAAGTTTGATATAGCAGTCTATATATATATATATATATATATATATATATATATATATATATATACATATATATATATATATATATATATAACTGTTTTAAGTTGCTGTTCTTTTAATTTCAAATACATTTCAATATAATGCATTTGTACTCTCCTCACAATTGCTGGTTTTGTTATCATATTTGTGTTTGAATGATTTCCTACCTTTACTGTACTTTTGCCTTTACGAGTGAGCTTTCCCATTCATAATTTTCTTGTTTCTAACTGTGGCCTCTTCTTTTCTGCCTGTGGAATTTCCTTTAGCATTTTTTGTAAAGCTGGATGGTGGTGCTGAATTCTCTTATCTTTTGCTTGTCTGTAATGCTTTTGCTTTCTCCTTCAAATCTGAACAAGAGCCTTACTGGGTAGATAATTCTTGGTTGTAGTTTTTTCCCTTTCATCACTTTAAATAGATCATCCCACTCCCTTCTGGCCTACAGATTTTCTGCTGAAAAATCAGTCTGTAACCTTATAGGAATTCCCTTGTATGTTATTTGTTGCTTTTCCCTTGTTGTTTTTAATATTTTCTCTTTGTTTTTAATTTTTGTAAGTTTGATTAATATGTGTCTTGGCCTGTTCCTCCTTGGGTTTATCCTGTATGTGACTCTCTGTGCTTCCTGGACTTTGGTGAGTTTTTCCTTTCCCATGTTAGGAAAATTTTCAGCTATTATCTCTTCAAATATATTCTCAGCCCCTTTTTCTCTCTTCTCCTTCTGGGACCCCATAATGTGAATGCTGGTGTGTTTAATGTTGTGTTGTGCAAATGTTGTGCTGTGTGAATGTTGTGTGTGTTTATATATATACAAACACTTCTTAATCCAATTGTCTGTTGATAGGCACTTGGGTTGCTTCCATCTCTTGGTGATTGTAAATAGTACTGATATGAACATTATTGTGCATGTGCCTTTTCAAAATAGGGTTTTCATTTTTTTCTGGATGTATACCCAGAACTGGAATTGCTCGATCTTATGGTACTTCTATTTTTAGTTTTTTGAGGAATCTCCTTACTGTTTTCCATATGGCTGCAACAATTTGCACTATCACTAACAGTGTATGAGGGTTCTCTTTTCTCTGCCACCTTTCCAACATTTGTTATTTGTAGACTTTTTGAGAATAGCCATTCTAACAGGTGTGAGGTGATACCTTATTTGAGTTTTGATTTGTATATTTCTAGTAACTAGAGAATGATGAGCATCTTTTCATGTTACCTATCTGTATGTCTTCTCTGGAAACAAATGTCTATTCAAGACTTCAGTCTAATTTTTGATTGGACTTGTTTTTCGTTTTTGTTTTTGATATTGTCTTGTATGAGCAGTTTGTATATTTTGGATATTAACTCCTTGTCAGTTGCATCATTTGCAAATTTTTTTTTCCATCCTGTAGACTTTCTTTTCGTTTTGTTTATGGTTTCCTTTGCTGTGCAAAAACTTTTAAGTTTGATTAGGTTCCATTTGTTTGTTTGTTTCTGTTTTTATTTATTTTGCCTTAGGAGACTGATTTTAGAAAATATTGCCACAATTTTTGTTAAAGAGTGTTTCATCCATTTCTCTACTAGGAGTTTTATGGTTTCATGTTCTACATTTATGTCTTTAAACCTAAATTTATTTTTGTATATGGTGTGAGAAAATGTTCTAAGTTCATTGTTTTATGTGTGGCTTTCCAGTTTTCCCAGCACCACTTGTTGAATAGATTGTCTTTGTCCATTGTATATTCTTGCCTCCTTTGTCATATATTAATTGACTGTAGGTGCATGGGTTTATTTCTGGGTTCTCTATTCTCTTCTGTTGATCAATGTATCTTTTCTTGTGCTAATACCATGCTGTTTTGATTACTGTAGTTTTGTAGTAGAGTCTAAAGTCTGCTAGAGTTATACCTCCAACTTTGATCTTTTTCTCAGGATTGCTTTGGCAATTCAGAGTCTTTTGTAATTCCACACAAATTCTAATATTAGTTGTTCTCGTTCTATGAAAAATATACTGGGTATTTTGACAGGGATTTCATTAAATCTGTGGATTGCTTTGGGTAGTATGGCCATTTTAATAATATTGATTTTTCCAATCAAAGAACACAGGATATCTTTCCATTTCTTTGAATCATATTCAATCTCCTTCATTAATGTTTTATAGTTTTCAAAGCACAGGTCTTTACCCCTGTTGATTAACTTTATTCTGAGTTAATTTTTTTTTCATGACATTTTAAACAGGATTTTTTTTTAACTTTCCCTTTCTGATATTTCATTATTGTGTATAGAAATGCAACAAATTTCTGTATACTAATCTTATGTCCTGCAACCTTGCTGAAATCATTTATTAATTATAATAATTTTTTTCTAGAATTATGACATAACATTATATCAGAACATGTAAGATTTTATAAAATCTCATGTAAAGTCTGAAACATTTATATTAACATATTTCCATACAAATAACCCAAAGAAAATTTAGTATTACTTGTTTTATTTGTTTCTCTGTTTTTTTATACTGCAGGTTCTTATTAGTCATCAACTTTATACATATCAGTGTATACATGTCAATTCCAATCACCCAATTCAGCACACCACAATCCCCACCCCACTGCAGGTTTCCCCCGTTGGTGTTCATACGTTTGTTCTCTACATCTGTGTCTCATTTCTGCCCTGCAAACTGGTTCATCTGTAACATTTTTCGAGGTTCCACATACATGTGTTAATATACGATATTTGTTTTTCTCTTTCTGACTTACTTCATTCTGTGACAGTCTATAGATCCATCCATGTCTCAACAAATGACTCAATTTTGTTCCTTTTTTATGGTTGAGTAATATTCTATTGTATATATGTACCACATCTTCTTTATCCATTCGTCTGTCGATGGGCATTTAGGTTGCTTCCATGACTTGACTATTGTAAATACTGCTGCAATGAACATTGGGGTGCATGTGTCTTTTTGAATTATGGTTTTCTCTGGGTATATGCCCAGTAGTGGGATTGCTGGGTCATACGGTAATTCTATTTTTAGTTTTTTAAGGAACCTCCATACCGTTCTCCATAGTGGCTGTATCAATTTACATTCCCACCAACAGTGCAAGAGGGTTCCCTTTTCTCCACACCCTCTCCAGCATTTGTTGTTTGTAGATTTTCTGATGATGCCCATTCTAACTGGTGTGATGTGATACCTCACTGTAGTTTTGATTTGCATTTCTCTAATAATTAGTGATGTTGAGCAGCTTTTCATGTGCTTCGTGGCCATCTGTATGTCTTCTTTGGAGACATGTCTATTTAGGTCTTCTGCCCATTTTTGGATTGGGGTGTTTGTTTCTTTAATATTGAGCTGCTTGAGTTGTTTATATATTTTGGAGATTAATCCTTTGTCCATTGATTCATTTGCAAATATTTCCTCCCATTCTGAGGGTTGTCTTTTCGTCTTGTTTATGGTTTCCTTTGCTGTGCAAAAGCTTTTAATTTACATTAGGTCCCATTTGTTTATTTTTGTTTTTATTTCCATTACTCTAGGAGGTGGATCAAAAAAGATCTTGCTGTGATTTATGTCAAAGAGTGTTCTTCCTATATTTTCCTCTAAGAGTTTTATAGTGTCTGGTCTTGCATTTAGGTCTTGAATCAATTTTGAGTTTATTTTTCTGTATGGTGTTAGGGAGTGTTCTAATTTCATTCTTTTACATGTAGCTGTCCAGTATTCCCAGCACCACTTATTGAAGAGACTGTCTTTTCTCCATTGTATATCTTTACCTCCTTTGCCATAGATTAGTTGACCACAGGTGTGTGAGTTTATCTCTAGACTTTCTATCTTGTTCCATTGATCTATGTTTCTGGTTTTGTGCCAGTACCATGTTGTCTTGATTACTGTAGCTTTGTAGTATAGTCTGAAGTCAGGGAGTCTGATACCTCCACCTCCGTTTTTTTCTCTCAAGAACTGCTTTGGCTATTTGGGGTCTTTTGTGTCTCCAACAAATTTTAAGATGATTTGTTCTAGTTCCATAAAAAATGCCATTGGTAATTTGATAGGGATTGCATTGAATCTGTAAATTGCTTTAGGTAGTAGAGTCATTTTCACAATATTGATTCTTCCAATCCAAGAATATGGTATATCTCTCCATCTGTTGGTATCATCTTTAATTTCTTTCATCAGTGTCGTATAGTTTTCTGTATACACGTTCTTTGTCTCCCCACATAGGTTTATTCCTAGGTATTTTATTCTTTTTGTTGAAATGGTAAATGGGAGTGTTTCCATAATTTCTTTTTTAGATTTTTCATCATTAGTGTACAGGAATGCAAGAGATTTCTGTGCATTAATTTTGTATCCTGCAACTTTACCAAATTCATTGATTAGCTCTAGTAGTCTTCTGGTTGCATTTTTAGGATTCTCTCTGTATAGTATCACGTGATCTGCAAACACTGACAGTTTTAATTCTTCTTTTCCAATTTTTATTCCTTTTATTTCTTTTCCTTCTTTGATTGCCGTGGCTAGGACTTCCAAAACTATGTTGAATAATAGTGATTAGAGTGGACATCCTTGTCACATTCCCGATCTTAGAGGAAGTGCTTTCAGTTTTAACCATTGAGAATGATGTTTGCTGTGGGTTTGTCATATATGGCCTTTATCATGTGAGGTAGGTTCCCTCTATGCCCGCTTTCTGGAGAGTTTTTTATCATAAATGGGTGTTGAATTTTGTCAAAAGCTTTTTCTGCATCTATTGAGATGATCATATGGGTTTTATTCTTCAATTTGTTAATATGGTGTATCACATTGATTGATATGCGTATAGTGAAGAATCCTTGCATCCCTGGGATAAATCCGACTTGATCGTGGTGTATGATCTTTTTATTGTGTTGTTGGATTTTGTTTGCTAGTATTTGGTTGAGGATTTTTGCATCTATATTCATCAGGGATATTGGTCTGTAATTTTCTTATTTTGTAGTATCTCTGTCTGGTTTTGGTATCAGGGTGATGGTGGTCTCATAGAATGAGTTTAGGAGTGTTCCTTCCTCTGCAATTTTCTGGAAGAGTTTGAGAAGGATGGGTGTTAGCTCTTCTCTAAATGTTTGATAGAATTTCCCTGTGAAGCCATCTGGTCCTTGACTTTTGTTTGTTGGAAGATTTTTAATAACAATTTCAATTTCATTAATTGTGATTGGTCTGTTCATATTTTCTATTTCTTCCTGGTTCATTCTTGGAAGGTTCTACCTTTCTAAGAATTTGTCCACTTCTTCCAGGTTGTCCATTTTATTGGCATAGAGTTGCTTGTAGTAGTCTCTTAAGATGCTTTGTATTTCTGCAGTGTCTGTTGTAACTTCTCCTTTTTCATTTCTAATTTTATTGATTTGAGTCCTCTCCCTCTTTTTCTTGATGAGTCTGGCTAATGGCTTATCAATTTTATCTTCTCAAAGAACCAGCTTTTAGTTTTATTGATCTTTGCTATTGTTTTCTTTGTATCTATTTCATTTATTCCTGCTCTGATCTTTATGATTTCTTTCCTTCTGCTAACTTTGGGTGTGTTTGTTCTTATTTCTCTAGTTCCTTTAGGTGTAAGGTTAGATTGTTTACTTGAGATTTTTCTTCTTTCTTTAGGTAGGCTTGTATAGCTACAAACTTCCCTCTTAGAACTGCTTTTGCTGCATCCCATAGATTTTGGATCATCGTATTTTCATTGTCATTTGTCTCTAGGTATTTTTTGATTTCCTCTTTGATTTCTTCAGTGATCTCTTGGTTATTTAGTAATGTATTGTTTAGCCTCCATGTGTTTGTGGTTTTTACGTTTTTTCCCCTGTAATTCATTTCTAATCTCATAGCGTTGTGGTCAGAAAAGATGCTTGGTATGATTTCAATTTTCTTAAATTTACTGAGGCTTGATTTGTGACCCAAGATGTTATCTATCCTGGAAAATGTTCCATGTGCACTTGAGAAGAAAGTGTAATCTGCTGTTTTTGGATGGAATGTCCTATAAATATCAATTAAATCTATCTGGTCTATTGTGTCATTTAAAGCTTGTGTTTCCTTATTAATTTTCTCTTTGGATGATCTGTCCATTGGTGTAAGTGAGGTGTTAAAGTCCCCCACTATTTTTGTGTTACTGTCGATTTTCTCTTCTATAGCTGTTAGCAGTTGCCTTATGTATTGAGGTGCTTCTATGTTGGGTGCATATATATTTATAATTGTTATATCTTCTTGGATTGATCCCTTGATCATTATGTAGTGTCCTTTCCTGTCTCTTGTAATATTCTTTACTTTAAACTCTACTTTATCTGATATGAGGATTGCTACTCCAGCTTTCTTTTGATTTCCATTTGCATGGAATATCTTTTCCCATTCCCTCACTTTCAGTCTGTATATGTCCCTTGGTCTGAAGTGGGTCTCTTGTAGACAGCATATATATGGGTCCTGTTTTTGTATCCACTCAGCAAGCCTGTGTCTTTTGGTTGGAGCATTTAATCCATTCACGTTTAAGGTAATTATCTATATGTATGTTCCTATGGCCATTTTTTTAATTGTTTTTGGTTGTTTTTGCAGGCCCTTTTCTTCTCCTGTGTTTCCCACTTAGCATTTGCTGTAGAGCTGGTTTAGTGGTACTGAATTGTCTTAGCTTTTGCTTGTCTGTAAAGGTTTTATTTTCTCCATCGAATCTGAATGAAATCCTTGCTGGGTAGAGTAATCTTGGTTGTAGGTTCTTCCCTTTCATCACTTTAAGTATATCATGCCACTCCCTTCTGGCTTGTAGAGTTTCTGCTGAGAAATCAGCTGTTAACCTCATGGGAGTTCCCTTGTATGTCATTTGTCATTTTTCCCTTGCTGCTTTCAATACTTTTTCTTTGTCTTTAATTTTTGTCCATGTGATTACTATGTGTCTTGGAGTGTTTCTCCTTGGGTTTATCCTGTATGGGACTCACTGCTTTTCCTGGACTTGGGTGGCTATTTCCTTTCCCTTGTTAGGGAAGTTTTCGACTATAATCTCTTCAAATATTTTCTCTGGTCCTTTCTCTCTCTCTTCTCCTTCTGGGACCCCTGTAATGCGAATGTTGTTGGGCTTAATGTTGTCTCAGAGGTCTCTTAGGCTGTCTTCATTTCTTTTCATTCTTTTTTCTTTAGTCTGTTCCACAGCAGTGAATTCCACCATTCTGTCTTCCAGGTCACTTATCCGTTCTTCTGCCTCAGTTATTCTGCTATTGATTTCTTCTAGTGTAGTTTTCATTTCAGTTATTGTATTGGTCATCTCTGTTTGTTTGTTCTTTAATTCTTCTAGGTGTTTGTTAAACATTTCTAGCATCTTCTTGATCTTTGCCTCCATTCTTTTTCCAAGGTTCTGGATCATCTTCACTATCATTATTCTGAATTCTTTTTCTGGAAGGTTGCCTATCTCCACTTCCTTTAGTTGTTTTTCTGGGGTTTTATCTTGTTCTTTCATCTGGTATATAGCCCTCTGCCTTTTCACCTTGTCTATCTTTCTGTGAATGTGGTTTTTGTTCCACAGGCGGCAGGATTGTAGGTCTTCTTGCTTCTGCTCTTTGGTGTGGTTTTAAAAGGTGTTTTTTTTTTTTACATTCCTTTTCTGATATTTCATTGTTAGTGTAAAGGAATGCAACGATTTCTGAATGTTAATTGTGTATCCTGTTACTTCACTGAATTCATTTATTAGATTTAGTAGTTTTTGTGTGGGATCCTTTGGGTTTTCTATATATAGTAACAAATTTTTACTTTCTCGGAGAGACCAACATGTATTGAGTTTTGACAATGTACCCATCATTTCATGTATTTTATATCTTTAATTTTTACAACATCCTATGAGGAAGGTAATATTAACTAAACTTTTAGATAATGAACTTAATTCCTGAAGGTAAGAACGTTCCCCTGCTTACCTGCTAAACAGAAGAACTTAGATTCAATCTTGCCATCATGTGGTTTCCAACCTTGAAGTTTTTCTATTCAGATCTCCTTGGAAGGAAGGAGGAAGGTCAGCCTCCAGCTTCTGAAGCCTGAAGGAAGCAAATAAACCATGTGATCTTAGAAATACTTATTTACAGGAGAGGATGAAAGTTCATAAATGCAATATGACAGAATGCCCTCCAAAAGTCCAATAACTATGAAGCTAAACAGATAACTTTAAACCATCATTCACCCTCTCCAGAGAGGCAGTGAATTCAGTCAGGGACCAACTAGAAGAAATATCAAAATATCTCACCCATTACCACCATCTACACATGAACAGACCTCCTTTCTAGGAACCAAAAAGTGTCCCATGAGAAATATCCTCTAAATGCTCCTCCTCTGGGGAAACAGTTAGCTTTCTTGAAACATAGAATTCTTTGTAAAGATAGGTTTTAGTAATGTAAGAAGTTTACAGTTCTTAATAATAATTTCTTAATAATATTACAAATCAGGTATTTTCTTCAGATAATGATGTTGCTTTTGTCACTATATATATATATATATAATATATATATTATATATATATAATTTTGTCACTATATGTATATAGATAGATAGATAGATAGATAGATAGATAGATAGATAGATAGATAGATTTTAATAGCAAAAAGTAGAATTATGCTCCGCCTATGCATCAAAAATCAGAATTATTAAAATGACCTATTTTTCACATCTGAGCCCATTAATAGGAAATGTTTTTCATGAATATTACATACACTTGTCTTTCTTGTATTTACTGATATTTAAAGAATACAGAAAATTGAACTTTTTAATTGTGAGACTCTCTTGAGGCTCCTGGGCATAAAAGTGTATCTAAAGTGTTCATTTACTTATATTTCTGCATAAGTTATAGTTTTGAGCTAAAAATAAAACCTCTGGGACGTGGGAAAAAGTGTTGCCATTGCAGAAGTTCTCTCCAAGTCACTTTGGAAACCTCAGTCATAAAATGTTTAAAGGGGGTTTTCAACTCCCTGGTTGATAGTGAGTGCTACACAATTTTGGAAAAAGTGTGTGTGGGCCTATGTGTGTGTGTATATGTGTTCTACAACTCCTGTTAATAAAGTGAATATGTGATAAACACAGAAGTTATATCATCCAATGGTTGGAAGACTAGTCAAGGAATCAGGCTAATGCATGTGTGACATATGGTGGAGTCAAACATAAAGTATTAACAACCTTTGGCTCTTTAGACTGAACTTAAGGGTTAGAAGATCCCTGAAAGCCCAACAATGAACAGACTTGATGTGGGATTGAGGGTGAGGGAAAGGATTGGGGAGAAGGGATGATACCATGGGAAGGCAACATCTGGGAGGGCACACTTAAGTGAAGAGCTCCAGAGGGTGGTCTTGAGCCACTGGAGAAATGTGGTAGCACAGGATACCTGTAGGAAAACCATGTCCTGTTCTGCTGTGTTAACTAGGGCAACTCTGTCTAACAAATGGGCGTCTTATTGTGAACTGATTTTCCATCCACAAAATGGAAGTGGTAAAATCTGCCTGACTTATGTTCTGAGAAACATAGTGGGGTTAAATGTATGAATATAAACTTGTAAACTTGGAGCCTCTCCCAGGAAGTGTGTTACATGAATTAAAAGAACGAGTAGAATTAATTATTATTTTAAATTGAGTTTTGGTTACCAAAATGACTGTAATCATTTAGCAATTAATATTTATCTTGTGTAAAGCACCTAGAAGCTTTCTAATTTCTAGGGATAAAAATTGCCTTTGTTGAGTGAGGTAACATTTTTTAAATTTAATTTTCTGTATTTAGAAGCGTAAGAACGATATTTAAATATGAGTGAGTAATCAAATAAATGAGTTATACAAAAATGTTTTAAAAGCTTAAAAGCGGGGGTTGGGGAGAAGATGGCGGAAGAGTAAGACGCGGAGATCACCTTCCTTCCCACAGATACAGTAGAAATACATCTACACGTGGAACTGCTCCTACAGAACACCCACTGAATGCTGGCAGAAAACATCAGACCTCCCAAAAGGCAAGAAACTCCCCCTGTACTTAGGTAGGGCAAAAAAAAAAAGAAATAACAGAGACAAAAGAATAGGGACGGCACCTACACCAGTGGGAGGGAGCTGTGAAGGAGGAAAGATTTCCACGCACTAGGAAGGACCTTCGTGGGCAGAGACTGCGGTTGGCAGAGGGGGGAAGCTTCGGAGCCACGGAGGAGAGCGCAGCAACAGGGGTGCGGAGGGCAAAGCGGAGAGATTCCCTCACAGAGGCTGGGCGCCGACCAGCACTCACCAGCCCGAGAGGCTTGTCTGCGCACCCGCCAGGGCGGGCGGGGCTGGGAGCTGAGGCTCGGGCTTCGGTCAGATCCCAGGGAGAGGGCTAGGGTTGGCGGCGTGAACACAGCCTGAAGGGGTTAGTGCACCACAGCTAGCCGGGAGGGAGTGCAGGAAAAAGTCTGCAGCTGCCGAAGAGGCAAGAGACTATTTCTTCCCTCTTTGTTTCCTGGTGCGCAAGGAGAGGGGATTCAGAGCGCCGCCTAAACGAACTCCAGAGATGGGCGCGAGCCGCGGCTATCAGTGCGGACCCCACAGCAACAGGGACGCAGAGGAAAAAGCGGAGAGACTCCCGCACAGAGGATCGGCGCTGAGCAGCACTCAGCAGCCCGAGAGGCTTGTCTGCTCACCAGCCGGGGCGGGCGGGGCTGGGAGCTGAGGCTCGGGCTTCCGTCGGATCCCAGGGAGAGGACTGGGGTTGGCGGTGTGAACACAGCCTGAAGGGGTTAGCGCACCACAGCTGCCTGGGACGGAGACCGGGAAAAAGTCTGCAGCTGCCGAAGAGGCAAGAGACTTTTTCTTGCTTCTTTGTTTCGCGGTGCGCAAGGAGAGGGGATTCAGATCACCGCCTATATGAACTCCAGAGACTGGCATGAGCCGCGGCTATCAGCGCGGACCCCAGAGGTGGGCGCGAGCCGCGGCTAACAGCGCAGAATCCAGAGACAGGCGCGAGCTGCGGTTATCAGCACGGACCCCAGAGACGGGCGTGAGACGCTGGGGCTGCTGCTGCCGCCTCCAAAAATCCTGTGTGCAAGCACAGGTCACTCTCCACACCGCCCCTCCCAGGAGCCTGTGCAGCCCGCCACTGCCAGGGTCCCGTGATCCAGGGACAACTTCCCCGGGAGAACACACTGCGTGCCTCAGGCTGCTGCAACGTCATGCCAGCCTCTGACGCCGCAGGCTCGCCCCGCCTCCTCTATACCCCTCCCTCCCCGCGGCCTGGGTGAGCCAGAGCCCCCGAAACAGCTGCTCCTTTAACCCCGTCCTGTCTGGGCGGGGAACAGACACCCTCAGGCGACCAACATGCAGAGGCAGGTCCAAATCGAAAGCTGAACCCCGGGAGCTGTGCGAACAGAGAAGAGAAGGGGAAATCTTTCCCAGTAGCATCAGAAGCAGTGGATTAAAACTCCACAAACAACTTGATGTGCCTGCATCTGTTGAATACCTGAATAGACAACGAATCATCCCAAATTCAGGAGGTGGACTTTGGGAGCAGGATATATTAATTTTTCCCCTTTTCCTTTTTTTGTGAGTGTATATGTATATGCTTCTGGGTGAGATTTTGTCTGTATAGCTTTGCTTTATAATAGCTTTATTTTACTTCACTATATTATAGCCTCTTTCTTTCTTTCTTTCTATTTTTTCTCCCTTTTACTCTGAGCCGTGTGGACGAAAGGCTCTTGGTGCTCCAGCCAGGCATCAGGGCCGTACCTCTGAGGTGGGAGAGCCAACTTCAGGACATGGTCCACAAGAGACCTCCAAGCTCCACGTAATACCAAACGGCAAAAATCTCTCAGAGATCTCCATCTCAACATCAAGACCCAGGATCACTCAATGACCAGCAAGCTACAGTGCTGAACACCCTATGCCAAACAACTAGCAAGACAGGAACACAGCCCCATCCATTAGCAGAGAGGCTGCCTAAAATCATAATAAGGCCACAGACACCCCAAAATACACCACCAGACGTGGACGTGCCCACCAGAAAGACAAGATCCAGCCTCATCCACCAGAGCTCAGGCACTAGTTCCCTCCACCAGGAAGCCTTCACAACCCACTGAACCAACCTTAGCCACTGGGGACAGATACCAAAAACAACGGGAACTACGAACCTGCAGCCTGTGAAAAGAAGACCCCAAATACAGTAAGATAAGCAAAATGAGACGACAGGAAAACACACAGCAGATGAAGGAACAGGGTCAAAACACACCAGACTTAACAAATGAAGGGGAAATAGGTAGTCTACCTGAAAAAGAATTCAGAATAATGATAGTAAGGATGATCCAAAATCTTGAAAATAGAATAGACAAAATGCAAGAAACATTTAACAAGGACGTAGAAGAACTAAAGAGGAACCAAGCAACGACGAAAAACACAATAAATGAAATTAAAAATACTCTAGATGGGATCAATAGCAGAATAACTGAGGCAGAAGAAAGGATAAGTGACCTGGAAGATAAAATGGTGGAAATACCTACAGCAGAGCAGGATAAAGAAATAAGAATGAAAAGAACTGAGGACAGTCTCAGAGACCTCTGGGACAACATTAAACGCACCAACATTCGAATTATAGGGGTCCCAGAAGAAGAAGAGAAAAAGAAAGGGACTGAGAAAATATTTGAAGAGATTATAGTTGAAAACTTCCCTAATATGGGAAAGGAAATAGTTAACCAAGTCCAGGAAGCACAGAGAGTCCCATTCAGGATAAACCCAAGGAGAAACACGCCAAGACACATATTAATCAAACTGTCAAAAATTAAACATAAGGAAAACATATTAAAAGCAGCAAGGGAAAAAAAAACAAATAACACACAAGGGAATCCCCGTAAGGTTAACATCTGATCTTTCAGCAGAAACTCTGCAAGCCAGAAGGGAGTGGCAGGATATACTTAAAGTGATGAAGGAGAAAAACCTACAACCAAGATTACTCTATGCAGCAAGGATCTCATTCAGATTTGATGGAGAAATTAAAACCTTTACAGAAAAGCAAAAGCTGAGAGAGTTCAGCACCACCAAACCAGCTTTACAACAAATGCTAAAGGAACTTCTCTAGGCAAGAAACACAAAAGAAGGAAAACACCTACAATAACAAACCCAAAACTTTTAAGAAAATGGGAATAGGAACATACATATCGATAATTACCTTGAATGTAAATGGATTAAATGCTCCCCCCAAAAGACACAGGCTGGCTGAATGGACACAAAAACAAGACCCATATATATGCTGTCTACAAGAGACCCACTTCAGACCTAGAGACACATACAGACTGAAAGTTAGGGGATGGAAAAAGATATTCCATGCAAATGGAAATCAAAAGAAAGCTGGAGTAGCAATTCTCATATCAGACAAAATAGACTTTAAAAGAGACTATTACAAGAGACAAAGAAGGACACTATATAATGATCAAGGGATCGATCCAAGAGGAAGGTATTACAATTGTAAATATTTATGCACCCAACATAGGAGCACCTCAATACTAAGACAAATACTAACAGCCATAAAAGGGGAAATCGACAGCAACACAATCATAGTAGGGGACTTTAACACCCCACTTTCACCAATGGACAGATCATCCAAAATGAAAATAAATAAGGAAACACAAGCTTTAAATGATACATTAAACAAGATGGACTTAATTGATATTTATAGGACATTCCACCCAAAAACAACAGAATACACATTTTTCTCAAGTGCTCATGGAACATTCTCCAGGATAGATCATATCTTGGGTCACAAATCAAGCCTTGGTAAATTTAAGAAAATTGAAATCGTATCAAGTATCTTTTCCGACCACAACGCTATGAGACTAGATATCAATTACAGGAAAAGATCTGTAAAAAATACAAACACATGGAGGCTACACAATACACTACTTAATAACGAAGTGATTACTGAAGAAATCAAAGGGGAAATCAAAAAATACCTAGAAACAAATGACAAGGGAGATACGACGACCCAAAACCTATGGGACGCAGCAAAAGCAGTGCTAAGAGGGAAGTTTATAGCAATACAAGCCTACCTCAAGAAACAGGAAACACCTCGAATATACAACCTAACCTTGCACCTAAAGCAATTAGAGAAAGAAGAACAAAAAAACCCCAAAGCTAGCAGAAGGAAAGAAATTATAAAGATCAGGTCAGAAATAAATGAAAAAGAAATGAAGGAAACAATAGCAAAAATCAATGAAACTAAAAGCTGGTTCTTTGAGAAGATAAACAAAATTGATAAACCATTAGCCAGACTCATCAAGAGAAAAAGGGAGAACACTAAGATCAATAGAATTAGAAATGAAAAAGGAGAAGTAACCACTGACACTGCAGAAATACAAAATATCATGAGAGATTACTACAAACAACTCTATGCCAATAAAATGGACAACCTGGAAGAAATGGACAGATTCTTAGAAATGCACAAACTGCCGAGACTGAACCAGGAAGAAATAGAAAATAGGAACAGACCAATCACAAGCACTGAAATTGAAACTGTGATTAAAAACCTTCCAACAAACAAAAGCCCAGGACCAGATGTCTTCACAGGTGAATTCTATCAAACATTTAGAGAAGAGCTAACACCTATCCTTCTCAAACTCTTTCAAAATATTTCAGAGGGAGGAACACTCCCAAACTCATTCTACGAGGCCACCATCACCCTGATACCAAAACCAGACAAAGACGTCACAAAGAAAGAAAACTACAGGCCAATATCACTGATGAACATAGATGCAAAAATCCTCAACAAAATACTAGCAAACAGAATCCAACAGCACATTAAAAGGATCATACACCATGATCAAGTGGGGTTTATCCCAGGAATGCAAGGATTCTTCAATATACGCAAATCAATCAACGTGATACATCATATTAACAAATTGAAGGAGAAAAACCATATGATCATCTCAATAGATGCAGAGAAAGCTTTCGACAAAATTCAACACCCATTTATGATAAAAGCCCTGCAGAAAGTAGGCATAGAGGGAACTTTCCTCTATATAATAAAGGCCATATATGACAAACCCACAGCCAACATTGTCCTCAATGGTGAAAAACGGCAACCATTTCCACTAAGATCAGGAACAAGACAAGGTTGCCCACTCTCACCACTGTTATTCAACATAGTTTTGGAAGTGTTAGCCACAGCAATCAGAGAAGACAAAGAAATAAAAGGAATCCAAATCGGAAAAGAAGAAGTAAAGCTGTCACTATTTGCAGATGGCATGACACTATACATAGAGAATCCTAAAGATGCTACCAGAAAACTCCTAGAGCTAATCAATGAATTTGGTAAAGTAGCAGGATACAAAATTAATGCACAGAAATCTCTTGCATTTCTATACACTAATGACGAAAAATCTGAAAGTGAAATTAAGAAAACACTCCCGTTTACCATTGCAACAAAAAGAATAAAATATCTAGGAATAAACCTACCTAAGGAGACAAAAGACCTGTATACAGAAAATTATAAGACACTGATGAAAGAAATTAAAGATGATACAAATAGATGGAGAGATATACCATGTTCCTGGATTGGAAGAATCAACATTGTGAAAATGACTCTACTACCCAAAGCAATCTACAGATTCAATGCAATCCCTATCAAACTACCACTGGCAATTTTCACAGAACTAGAACAAAAAATTTCACAGTTTGTATGGAAACACAAAAGACCCCGAATAGCCAAAGCAATCTTGAGAACGAAAAATGGAGCTGGGGGAATCAGGCTCCCTGACTTCAGACTATATTACAAAGCTTCAGTAATCAAGACAGTTTGGTACTGGCACAAAAAACAGAAATATAGATCAATGGAACAGGATAGAAAGCCCAGAGATAAACCCACACACATATGGTCACCTTATCTTTGATAAAGGAGGCAAGCATATACAGTGGAGAAAAGACAGCCTCTTCAATAAGTGGTGCTGGGAAAATTGGACAGCTACATGTAAAAGTATGAAATTAGAACACTCCCTGACACCATGCACAAAAATAAACTCAAAATGGATTAAAGACCTAAGTGTAAGGGCAGACACTATCAAACTCTTAGAGGAAAACATAGGCAGAACACTCTATGACATACATCACAGCAAGATTCTTTTTGACCCAGCTCCCAGAGAAATGGAAATAAGAACACAAATAAACAAATGGGACCTAATGAAACTTAAAAGCTTTTGCACAGCAAAGGAAACCATAAACAAGACCAAAAGACAACCATCAGAATGGGAGAAAATATTTGCAAATGAAGCAACTGACAAAGGATTAATCTCCAAGATTTACAAGCAGCTCATGCAGCTCAATAACAAAAAAACGAACAACCCAATCCAAAAATGGGCAGAAGACCTAAATAGACATTTCTCCAAAGAAGATATACAGATGGCCTACAGACACATGAAAGAATGCTCAACATCATTAATCATTAGAGAAATGCAAATCAAAACTACAATGAGATATCATCTCACACCGGTCAGAAAGGCCATCATCAAAAAATCTAGAAACAATAAATGCTGGAGAGGGTGTGGAGGAAAGGGAACACTCTTGCACTGTTGGTGGGAATGTAAATTGATACAGCCACTATGGAGAACAGTATGGAGGTTCCTTAAAAAACTACAAATAGAACTACCATACGACCCAGCAATCCCACTATTGGGCATATACCCTGAGAAAACCATAGGTCAAAAAGAGTCATGTACCAAAATGTTCATTGCAGCTCTATTTACAATAGCCAGGACATGGAAGCAACTTAAATGTCCATCGACAGATGAATGGATAAAGAAGATGTGGCACATATATACAATGGAATATTACTCAGCCATAAAAAGAAATTAAATGGAGGTATTTGTAATGAGGTGGATGGAGTTAGAGTTTGTCATACAGAGTGAAGTAAGTCAGAAAGAGAAAAACAAATACAGTATGCTAACACATATATATGGAATCTAAGGAAAAAAAAAAAAAAAAGGCCATGAAGAACCTAGTGGCAAGATGGGAATAAAGACACAGACCTACCAGAGAATGGACTTGAGGATATGGGGAGGGGGTGGGGTGAGATGTGACAGGGTAAGAGTGTGTCATGGACATATATACACTACCAAATGTAAAATAGATAGCTAGTGGGAAGCAGTTGCATAGCACAGGGAGATCAGCTTGGTGCTTTGTGACCACCTAGAGGGGTGGGATGGGGAGGGTGGGAGGGAGGGAGATGCAAAAGGGAAGAGAAATGGGAACATATTGTATATGTATAACTGATTCACTTTGTTATAAAGCAGAAACTAACACACCATTGTAAGGCAATTATACTTCAATAAAGATGTTTAAAAAAAAAAAAAGCTTAAAAGCACCATGCAAAAATAAGATATTATTGTTTAGTACTATTTAAATCATTCATTCACCTCTCGAATAATTTTAACTATACAAAAGCAAACTTTCTAAATCCAAGAATTAAACTACACCACATATCTGTTTAAGAAATGATATAAAATTAGAAAACTATGTGTGCTTTAAAAAGTTTTGTTGTATATGAATATATTTCAAAATATTTATTTAAACAAAATATGACATAATTTTAATCTATTCTTTGTATTTTATTTTCATTCACATTTAAAGATTCTAAATCTTGATTCTAAATACATTTCATCTGTCAGAAAATTTCTTCCATATCCTGAGGTTATGAGCAAGAAACAGCCAGGTGAGAGCTGCCATCTCCTATCACCACAAGATAGAGGAAAGTTCTATTTCCTTCAGCCCATTTAACCCAGGCAAAGTTGGAAACTCAAAAGCAAAACTACCTAGAGTCTGTCATACATAGTGAAGTAAGTCAGAAAGAGAAAAAAAATACCATATGCTAACACATATATATGGAATCTAATTAAAAAAATGGTTCTGAAGAAGCTAGGGGAAGGACAGGAATAAAGATGCAGATGTAGAGAATGGACTTGAGGACATGGGGAAGGGGAAGGGTAAGCTGAGACAAAGTGAGAGAGTGGCATTGACATATATACACAACCAAATGTAAAATAGATAGCTAGTGGGAAGCAGCCGCATAGCACAGGGAGATCAGCTCGGTGCTCTGTGACCACCTAGAGGGGCGGGATAGGGAGGGTGGGAGGGAGACACAAGAGGGAGGGTATATGGGGATATATGTATACATATAACTTATTCACTTTGTTATACAGCAGAAACTAACACAACACTGTAAAGCAATTATACTCCAATAAAGGTGTTAAAAACAATTTTTAAAAAAAGCAAACCTGAGAAAAACATAATTCAAAAAGAGTCATGTAACACAATATTCATTGCAACACTATTTACAATAGCCAGGATATGGAAGCAACCTAAGTGTCCATTGACAGATGAATGGATAAAGAAGATATGGCACATATATACAATGGAATATTACTCTCCATAAAAAGAAACAATACTGAGTTATTTGTAGTGAGGTGGCTGGACCTAAAGTCTGTCATGCAAAGTGAAGTAAGTCAGAAAGAGAAAAATGAATACCATATGCCAACACATATATATGGAATCTAAAAAAAAAAAAAGGTCCTGACGAACCTAAGGGCAGGACAGGAATACAGATGCAGACGTAGAGAATGGACTTGAGGACACAGGGAGGAGGAAGGGTAAGCTGGGACGAAGTGAGAGAGTGGCATGGATATATATACACTACCAAATGTAAAATGGATAGCTAGTGGGAAGCAGCCGCATCGCACAAGGAGATCAGCTCAGTGCTGTGTGACCACATAGAGGGATGGGATTGGGAGTGTGGGAGGGAGATACAAGAGGGGGGGATATGGGGATAATTGTATACATATAGTTGATTCACTTTGTTATACAGCAGAAACTAGCACACCATTGTAAAGCAATTATACTCCAATAAAGATGTTAAAAATACAAAAAGCAAACCTGGAAGATAGCCATAGAATAAACCTTCAGCCATCTTAGAAATGGCTTTAATAGCCTGTGAAAGTTATTCCAAGTCCTTGAAAAAGTTACCCTGATTGGTTCTAAAAGCATGAACATGAACCAGTAATACTGAGACTGTGTGCCTTTGTTGTCAAGTTGCTTTACCCTGAAATAGGCCAAAGTTATTTCCCTTCAGTCTCCGAGGTTAACCTCCTTTACATACTAAAAGCCTTCCCTAAGTGCAAAGATCTTGACAGTTTAGTAAGGTGAACTTCCCAAAGTCAGAGAAGCAGAAAACAATCAAAAGGATGAGACTGTTATTCAGAAAACACGTGACTTGGACACTCTGTGATTGTCAATTTGATGATCTCCATAATGAAACCAGAACAAAATCCTAGGGAGCAAGGAAGCCTCTAGGTCAGGAGGGGGCTTTTGCAGTCACCTGCTTATGAAAACCAGCAAGGGCACTTGCAGGTCATTGAGCAAATGCTCAGAAGATTTGGTCTAGCTTAACCCTGTCCTCTTGGAATAATCAAAGCCTTGAACAGGCATGGAGAATTCTACCACAAAGCCATCAGGTCCTAGTAATATTGCTGTAGTCACCTCTGATTAAAATGGGTGCTGGTTTCTAGAGGAAACTCCTGCAGCATTCCTGGAAGCAACTGCAAAATTCTGAACAGGAATGAGCTAATTCCAATCTGGCATAACACACTGCCATTAGCAAGGTGAATGTCCAAACCTTCTAATGACCTGGAAGATCTCTAGGGACTAAAATTCCATAATCTTCTCTATAGGTCCCTTAGTATATTTTTCCTTCTGGTGGTCAGGAAGACGTACTTTATCTCTAAGGAAAAATCACCTGCTCATTAAATTCTGTATGTCCTTATTTTATTTGCCACTGAAAAGAAAATCTGTTTAGGACTTTTTCAGAAATTAAGTTTTCATATATTAAAAAGTAACTTCTCACCCTTTTTTCTTCCTTTGAAAAACAAAACAGAAAACAAATGAATAAATGAAAAAGTATTTACTTTGACCTTTCCTTATGAGACCTAGTTTCCATCCCTCTATTTCTTGTCAGAAAAACAAAGAGGGAGGGAGACCTTCAAGATGATGGAGGAGTAAGACGTGGAGATCACCTTCCTCCCCACAAATACATCAGAAATACATCTACATGTTGAACAACTACTACAGAGCACCTACTGAACACTGGCAGAAGACCTCAGACTTCCCAAAAGGCAAGAAACTCCCCACATACCTGGGTAGGGCAAAAGAAAAATGATAAAACAGAGACAAAAGAATAGGGACAGGACCAGCACCAGTGGGAAGGAGCTGTGAAGGAGGAAAGGTTTCCACACACTAGAAGCCCCTTTACAGGCAAAGACAGGGGGTGGCGGGGGAGAAGCTTCAGAGCCATGGAGGAGAGTGCAGCAACAGGGGTGCAGAGGGCAAAGCAGAGAGATTCCCACACAGAGGATCAGTGCCGACCAGCACTCACCAGACTGAGAGGCTTGTCTGCTCACCCGCCAGGGCGGGGGAGGGCTGGGAGCTGAGGCTCGGGCTTCGGAGGCCAGATCCCAGGGAGAGGACTGGGGTTGGCTGCGTGAACACAACCTGAAGGGGACTAGTGCATCACAGCTAGCCAAGATGGAGTCTGGGAAAAAGTCTGGAACTACCTAAGAGGCAAAAGACAATTGTTTCAGGGTGCATGAGGAGAGGGGATTCAGAGCACCACCAAAACGAGCTCCAGAGATTGGTGCAAGCCACGGCAGTCATCACGGACATCAAAGACGGGCATGAAACCCTAAGGCTGCCACTGCAAACACAAAGAATCCTAGGTGTAAGCACATGTCACTATCCACACGTCCCCTCCTGGGAGACTGTGCAGCCCACCACTGCCTGGGTCCCATAATCCAGGGACAAATTCCCCAGGAAGTTGCAGTGTCATGCCGGGCTCTGCCACCACAGGCTTGCCCCACATTCCGTATCCCACCCTCCCCCAACCAGAATGAGCCAGAGCCCCCTAATCAACTGCTACTTTAACCCCGTCCTCTCTGGGTAGGAATCAGACACCCTCAGGTGACGTACACACAGAGGTGGGGCCAAATCCAAAGCTGAACCCCAGGAGCTGTGCGAACAAATAAGAGAAAGGGAAATTTCCCCAACAGCCTCAGGAGCAGCAGATTACATCTCCACAAACAACTTGATGTATGCTGCATCTCTGGAATACCTAACTAGACAATGTATCAACCCAAAATTGAGGTGGTGGACTTTGGGAGCAACTGTAGACTGGGGGTTTGCTTCCTGTATCTAATTTATTTCTGGTTTTATGTTTATCTTTGTTTAGTATTTAGACTTTATTATCATTGGTAGATTTGTTTATTGATTTGGCTGCTCTCTTCCTTTTTTTAAAATATATATATATATATATATATATATATATTTTTTATTTCTCTTTTTGGGAGTGTGTATGTGTATGCTTTGTGTAATTTTGTCTGTATAGCTTTGCTTTTACCATTTGTTCTAGGGTTCTATCTGTCCGTTTATTTTCTTTCTTTGTTTTGGGGTTATTTTGTATAGTTTTTAGAGTTTGTTATCATTGGTGGATTGTGTTTTGGTTTCGTTGCTCTCTTCTTTCTTTCTTTCTTTCTTATTACTTTTTGATTTTATTTATTTTTAATAACTTTTTTTATTTTTTAATAACTATTGTTTTTTTTTTTCTTTCATTCTTTCTTTTTTCCTCCCTTTTCTTCTGAGCCGTGTGGCAGACAGGATCTTGATGTTCTGGTCGGGTTTCAGGCCTGTGTTCCTGAGGTGGGAGAGCTGGGTTCAGGACATTGGTCAACCAGAGACCTTCTGGCTCCACATAATATCAAAAGGTGAAAGCTCTCCCAGAGATCTCCATCTCAATGCAAAGACCCAATTCCACTCAATGACCAGCAAGCTACAGTGCTGGACACCCTATGCCAAACAACTAGCAAGACAGGAGCACAATCCCACCCATTAGCAGAGAGGCTGCCTAAAATCATAATAAGGTCACAAACACACAAAAAAACACCACCGGACATGGTCCTGCCCACCAGAAAGACAAGATCCAGCCTCATCCACTGGAACACAGGCACCAGTACCCTCCATCAGGAAGCCTACACAACCCACTGAACCAACCTTACTCACTGAGGGCAAACACAAAAACAACGGGAACTATGAACCTACAGCCTATGAAAGGTAGACCCCAAAGACAGTAAGTTAAGCAAAATGAGAAAAGAGAGAAACACACAGCAGACGAAGGAGCAAGGTAAAAACCCACCAGACCAAACAAATGAAGAGGAAATAAGCAGTCTACCTGAAAAAGAATTCAGAGTAATGATAGTAGAGATGATCCAAGATCTTGGAAATAGAAAGGAGAAAATAAAAGAGTTGTTTAACAAGGACCGAGAAGAATTGAAGAGCAAAGAAACAATAATGAACAACACAATAAAAGAAATTAACAATTCTCTAGAAGGAATCAATAGCAGAATAACTGAGGCAGAAGAACGGATAAGTGACCTGGAAGATAAAATAGTGGAAATAATTACCACAGAGCAGAATAAAGAAAAAAGAATGAAAAGAATTGAGGAGAGTCTCAGAGACATCTAGGAAAACATTAAACACACCAACATTCGAATTATAGGGGACCCAGAAGAAAAAGAGAAAAAGAAAGGGACTGAGAAAATATTTGAAGAGATTATAGTTGAAAACTTCCCTAATATGGGAAAGGAAATAGTCAGTCAAGTCCAGCAAGCGCAGAGTGTCCCATACAGGAAAAATCCAAGGAGAAACACAAAAAGACACATATTAATTGAACTATCAAAAATCAAATACAAAGAAAAAATATTGAGAGCAGAAAGGGAAAAGCAACAAATAACATAAAAGAGAATCTCCATAAGGTGATTTCTCAGTAAAAATTCTGTAAGCCAGAAGAATGTGGCAGGACATAATTAAAGTAATGAAAAGGAAAAACCTAAAACCAAGATGACTCTATCAAGCAAGGATCTCATTCAGATTCAATGGAGAAATTAAAAACCTTACAAACAAACAAAACCTAAGAGAATTCAGCACCACCAAACCAGCCTTACAACATGCTAAAGAAACTTCTCTAGTCAGGAAAAACAAGAGAAGGAAATGAACTAACAATAACAAACCCAAAATATTAAGAAAATGGTAATAGGACATATATATTGATTACTACTTTAAATGTAAATGGATTTAATGCTCCAACCAAAAGGCATAGAGAGGCTGAATGGATACAAAAACAAGACCTGTATATATGCTGTCTACAAGAGACCAACTTCAGACCTGGGGACACATACAGACTGAAAGTGAGGGAATGGAAAAAGATATTCCATGCAAATGGAAATCAAAAGAAAGCTGGAGTAGCAATTCTAATGTCAGAAAAAAATAGACTTTAATGTAAAGATTATTACAAGAGACAAAGAAGGACACTACATAATGATGAAGGGATCAATCCAGGAAGAAGGTATAACAATTGTAAATACTTATGCACCCAACATAGGAGCACCTCAATACATAAGGCAAATGCTAACAGCCATAAAAGGGGAAATCAACAGTTACACACTCATAGTAGGGGACTTTAACACCTCACTTTCACCAATGGACAGATCATAAAAAATGAAAATAAATAAGGAAACACAGGTTGTAAATGACACATTAAACAAAATGGACTTAATTGATATTTATACGACATTCCATTTAAAAAACAACAGAGAACACTTTCTTCTCAAGTGCTCATGGAACATTCTCCAGGATAGATCATATCTTGGGCCACAAATCAAGACTTGCTAAATTTAAAAAAAATTGAAATTGTATCAAGTATCTTTTCCGACCACAATGAGACTAGATATCAATTACAGGAAAAAAATATGTAAAAAATACAAACACATGAAGGCTAAACAATACACTACTAAACAACCAAGAGATCACTGAAGAAATCAAAGAGGAAATCAAAAAATACCTAGCAACAAATGACAATGAAAACACGATGACCCAAAATATATGGGATGCAGCAAAAGCAGTTCTAAGAGGGAAGTTTATAGCAATACAAACCTACCTCAAGAAACAAGAAACATCTCAAATAAAAAACCTAACCTTATACCTAAGGCAATTAGAGAAATAAGAACAAGAAAAACTCAAAGCTGGCAGAAGGAAAGAAATCATAAAGATCAGATCAGAAATAAATGAAAAAGAAATGAAGGAAACAATAGCAAACGTCAATAAAAAGAAAAGCTGGTTCTTTGAGAAGATAAACAAAATTGATAAACCATTAGTGAGACTCATCAAGAAAAAAAGGGAGAAGACACAAATCAATAGAATTAGAAATGGAAAAGGAGGAGTAACAACTGACACTGCGGAAATACAAAGGATCATGAGAGAGTACTACAAGCAACTCTATGCCAATAAAATGGACAACCCAGAGGAAATGGACAAATTCTTAGAAAAGTGGAACCTTCTAAGACTGAACCAGGAAGAAATAGAAAATATAAACAGATGAATCACAGGCATTGAAACTGAGACTGTGAATAAAAGTCTTCCAACAAACAGAAGCCCAGGACCAGATGGCTTCACAGGCGAATTCTATCAAACATTTAGAGAAGAGCTAACACGTATATTATTACTTTTCCAAAATATAGCAAACTATTCCAAAATATAGCAGAGGGAGGAACAAACTATTCCAAACTATTCCAAAATATACCAGAGGGAGGAACACTCCCAAACTCATTCTACGAGGCCACCATCACCCTGATACCAAAACCAGACAAAGATGTCACAAAGAAAGAAAACTACAGGCCAATATAACTGATGAACATAGATGCAAAAAACCTCAACAAAATACTCGCAAACAGAATCCAACAGCACATTAAAAGGATCATACACCATGAACAAATGGGCTTTATCCCAGGAATGCAAGGATTCTTTGATATATGCAAATCAATCAGTGTGACACACATATTAACAAATGGGAGGATAAAAACCATATGATCATCTCAATAGATGCAGAAAAAGCTTTCAACAAAATCCAACACCCATTTATGATAAAGACTTTCCAGAAAGTAGGCATAGAGGGAACCTGCCTCAACATAATAAAGGACATATATGAAAAACCCACAGCCAAAGTCGTTCTCAATGGTGAAAAACTGAAACCATTTCCTCTAAGATCAGGAACAAGACAAAGTTCTCCACTCTCACCACTATTATTCAACATAGTTTCAGAAGTTTTAGCCACAGCAATCAGAGAAGAAAAAGAAATAAATGGAATCCAAATTGGAAAAGAAGAGTAAAGCTGTCACTGTTTGCAGATGGCATGATACTATACATAGAAATCCTAAAGATACTACCAGAAAACTACTAGAGCTAATAAGTGAATTTGCTAAAGTAGCAGGATCCAAAATTAATGCACAGAAATCTCTTGCATTCCTATACACTTACAATGAATGATCAGAGAGAGAAATTAAAGAGACAATCCCATTTACTTTTGCAATGAAAAGAATAAAATTTCTAGGAATAAACTTACCTAAGGAGACAAAAGACCTGTACACAGAAAACTATAAGACACTGATGAAATAAATTAAAGATGATACAAACAGATGGAGAGATATATCATGTTCTTGGATTAGAAGAATCAACTTTCTGAAAATGACTATACTACCCAAAGCAATATACAGATTCATTGCAATCCCTATAAAACTACCAATGGCATTTTTCACAGAACTAGAACAAAAAATTTCACAATTTGTATGTAAACACAAAAGACTCCAAATAACCAAAGCAATCTTGAAAAAGAAAAACGGAGCTGGAGGAATGAGGGTCCCTGATTTCAGACTATACTACAAAAGTACAGTAATCAAGACAGTATGGTACTGGCAAAAAAACAGAAAAATAGATCAATAGAACAAGACAGAAAGCCCAGAGATAAACCCACGCACCTATGGTCAACTTATTTTTGATAAAGGAGGCAAGAATATACAATGGAGAAAAGACAGCCTCTTCAGTAAGTGGCACTGGGAAAACTGGACTGTTACATGTAAAAGAATGAAATTAGAACACTCCCTAACACCATACACAAAAATAAACTCAAAATGGATGAAAGACCTAAATATAAGGCCAAACACTATAAACTTTTAGAGGAAAATTTAGGCAAAACACTCTATGTCATAAATCACAGCAAGATCCTTTTTGACGCACCTCCTAGAGAAATGGAAATAAAAACAAAAATAAACAAATGGGACCTAATGAAAATTAAAAGCTTTTGCACAGCAAAGGAAACCATAAGCAGGATGAAAAGACAACCCTGAGAATTGGAGAAAATATTTTCAAATGAAGTAACTGACAAAGAATCAATCTCCAAAATATACAAGCAGCTCATGCAGCTCAATATCAAAAAAACAAAGAACCCAATCCAAAAATGGGCAGAAGACCTAAATAGGTATTTCTCCCAAGAAGATATACAGATTGCCAACAAACACATGAAAGGATGCTCAACATCACTAATCATTAGAGAAATGCAAATCAAAACTACAATGAGGTATCACCTCACACCAGTCAGAATGGCCATCATCAAAAAATCTACAAACAATAAATGGTGGAGAGGGTGTGGAGAAAAGGGAACCTTCTTGCACTGTTGGTGAGAATGTAAATTGATACAGCCACTATGTAGAACAGTATGGAGTTTCTTTAAAAAACTAAAAATAGAACTACCATATGACCCAGCAATCCCACTATTGGGCGTATACACTGAGAAAACCATAATTCAAAGAGAATCATGTACCACAATGTTCATTGCAACTTTATTTACAATAACCAGGACATGGAAGCAACCTAAATGTCCTTTGACAGATGAATGGATAAAGAAGATGTGGCACATATATACAATGGAATATTACTCAGCCATAAAAAGAAATGAAATGGAGGTATTTGTAGTGAGGTGGATGGACCTAGAATCTGTCACACAGTGTGAAGTAAGTCAGAAAGAGTAAAACAAATACCATATGTTAACATATATATATGGAATCAAAAAAAAAAAAAAAGTTTCTGAAGAACCTAGGGGCAGGACAGGAATAAAGACGCAGACGTAGAGAATGGACTTGAGGACACGGGGAGGTGGAAGGGTTAGCTGGGACGAATTAAGAGAGTGGCATGGACATATATACACCACCAAATGTAAAATAGATAGCTAGTGGGAATCAGCCACATAGCACAGGGAGAGCAGCTTGGTGCTTTGTGACCACCTATAGAGCTGGGATAGGGAGGGTGGGGGGGAGATGCAAGAGGGAGGAGATATGAGGATATATATATATATGTATAGCTGATTCACTTTGTTGTAAAGCAGAAACTAACACACAATTGTAAAGCAATTATACTCCAATAAAGATGTTAAAAAAAAAGAAAAAAGCAAAGAGTTATATAGTCAGCCATGTTTTTGAAACACTAACACTATAGCACTTGCTTGGAAACTCTTGGTTCATACTAGCAAATTAAAGGCCTTAAGGAAACCACGGACATACGTTTTAATTTCTGTTCAAATCTATCTCTAGTGACAGAAGTAAAAACAAGCCCTTAAAACATACATTTTATTTTTTCTTAAAGTATACATTTTAATAGTTATTAACAGTGTTGTTAATCATTAAAAATGATGTAATTTATAAAAGAGTGTGAAATGTGCATAAGAGTCATTAGATTAGTAAAGCAATAGGCCAGGCCACATTATCTACTTAAAACCTACTGCTTGAAGGGCAAAATTGGGAGATTTCCAGAATTAATTTGTCCAGCATCTTGACAATATTTTTAACTATTTGATATCTTGCAGGCAGCAAGCAAACTTGATATTATTGTAGAGAAATACTTCTAGGAGTAGGAACCTTCATTTACTTTTTCAGAATTGATTTTTTATTAGGGTATGACCTAGTTTCAGCATCATTTATTATGCATAACTTTGTGCACACATGGTACTTGGCTGGTGTTTTGAAATTAATAAACAGTGTGGTTTTTCCCCCCATAAATTTAGTTTCTCTTGAGCTGTGCTACAATTATAGCCCAATGAAATCGGAGAGGTAGGTGCTATCTCATGAAAGAGAATAATAGGACTTCTGGGAAGGTTTGTAAAAGCAAGAAAAGAGGTACAAACTCACTTCTGCCACCCACACTTGATTGTGATCTTATAGAAGGAGAAAAGAGGGAGGTAAGTTTTAGACTAATGGCTTCACTGCTCCAGCCTTGAGAGAGAAGATGTTTGGGTGGGGTGGAGGGAGACTTAGATCAGAGGGGCTTTGGGGGTGTCTCTGGAGGGAGACTCCTCATAGGGTACATCTGCAATAACCTGGAGTAGGCTCAGCAGTCAACAAGTGACAACACAATGGGGTTGAGGCAGAGGGAGCACTCAGCAGTTCTCTCAGCCTGCCTCTTTCTCCTCTGTACATTAGAATTATTCCTAGATTTCTCTAGTAGCTTCAGCAGCACACAGAAATCACTGAGGTCTATGTGGGGAGCTTGATAGAGAGGCTTGCTGTGGTGGGTGTGAAGTGACCTTATAGACAAGGGTTCCTCCTCTAGCCAGGAACCAGATGCAAGTCATAACAGATCTGAGCCATTCTGCAGTAAAGGCATGTGACAAGTAAGCAGAGTGTGCAGGGGTGTCCTGATGGACCCAGGTGAACTAACTGGATTCTCACCAGCCAAATCACCAGCATCGATACCAGAGGGTTTTCAAGAGCAGGCAGAGAGGGGACCAAGTGAGGAAATCACATGAGACAGAAAAAAGTAGAAGGGCTGCAAATGTGTCTCTGAGCATCCCCTACAACCCGCCAAAATTTCCCCCAACCATGAAGTCATACATTGAGTTCTCACCAAAAGTCATCTTAGGGAGAAACAGAGCACTGGAACAAATCTGAAAACTGAGCTTTAAGAAAAATGACCGAGTCACCTAAATGAAATGTTTACCTTATTTAGACCAGCTGAGTTTAACAAATTGGGTTAACTTAGTGTGTATGTCCCTGTCTGAAAACCCTCAGTATCTAGAGAAGTATAATTTATCAGGTAGTTCAATGAACTAACGGAAATAAATAAGCTACATTTTCTTTGCCAATTTGTATGTAGAGTGTATAGATTTATCAGTCCACTACACACAGAGATGCCCAAATATACTAAAATAGAAAATGAAACCATTGACCTAAATGTCTGCTTCACATGATGAGGCTGAAAGACCCGCCTAGCTATGAACCTTCTCCCATTAAAGTTTGCAGGGGATACTCAGGACTGTGGTCTGGTGAAGAAAGCAGTGCTTTAGAAAAAGACAGATTTGGGTTCAAGTTCAGGCCACCACTTCTTACCTGTCTAATCTTGCTGAGACTCAGCTTAGTCTTTTCAGTTTGCTATACTGAGATTCAGCTTATTGTAATGTGGAAATAGTAATTCTTTTTCAGAATTAACTGTTATCGCATGAAGTACCAGGCCCTTTGTAAAACCTCAAAAAATAAACTAAAAACTTGGAGCTCACAGGTTGAATTTCCAATACCAGGGATTTTAAGATGTCCCCTGAGCATCTTGATGTGGGTTAAATTGACTACCTCTCCGTTTTGGTGGGCAAGAGTTACTGTGTTAGAAAGACAATGGTTGTTTTTTGTCTTTTCCAAGCATATGAGTTCCTATAAATCACTTTTAATTTGCTAGACCAGTACAGGCATTTGAGCATTAAATGATTTAACTGAATGCTTTTTAACTCACAGTGAAAGGAATAAGGCGTTAAAACCCCAGGAGGACCAACAAGGAATAAATGTTACAACATTTGTGGGTTATATATGTATATGTTTTAATGTCTCATCTATCTCAGCTTGAATTTTAAACATTTTTTTTAACTGCCAAATAAAAGTTCAGGAGGTTTGGACCTTCAAAAATGCTCAAATGCATTTAGGATTATTTACTTCACATTTATCTTTCATGGGAAGCAACACACTGATGTTCTCAAGAACATCTCCAAAGCTGATGGGAAATTAAGGTCATAGAGTAAGACTGTGAAGATAAAGGGAAGAGGGCTTAACTTTTAGGGTTGTCAAGAAAAACACAGACTGTGGGAAGTCTGACCTTTGGGTCAAAAAATATTCTCAAAGCTTAAGCCATCTGGAAGGATCTGCATCCTCCTTTTCCCCTGAGCCCATTCTCCCAACCTTCCTTGAGGGCATCCTCATTCACCTTGCTTTTTTCTTTTCCTTACCAAGTGCTATTTCTTTTACTTCTTTTAATTAACCAACAATATAGTTGACTATCATTCATCTATGGCTGCCAGGGAAAAGATTCACATGTCTATTGAAGAAAGACATCTAATGGAATCCATACATTTTTATGAAAAATATTTCAAATCACTTTATCTGTGATTTTTTGAAAAAAAGCTCATATTCTTATACCTATTAAGTGAAAAGACATTCTTTTACATCATAGTCATTAGCTAGCACAAAATACATGATTTCTAATGGAGACAGTGCAGAAAATTTTGTGTTCCAAGCTAACACATAGGGAAACAAGAAACAAGACACAGAGTGTTTTCCTTACGGGGACTGCATCTCTGAAGCTCAGGCCTCTTTAAGTCAATATAGCCTCTATTTAGTAAGTAGTGACATCCTTCAGTCCATCTTGATATAACCTATTTTGCTGTCATAAATCAGATGTTATTTTAGTGTTGCTTATTATTCTATTTTTATAACTCTAAACTAACATTATTATTTCTCTTACATAGATATTTAAATGAGCATGTTTTATTTGAGCTTACTCTCTGTAAATATTGATAGTAACTATCACCTTTAAAAAAAATCATAAACCGGAAAGAAAAAAAAATCTACCTCATTTTTACCACAATAATTTTTTATTGTATTCATAAAACTGTTGGATAAAATCAACCTAGCAGGATTACCAGTGGTTTATTGATTTGGAGTTTAATAGCACAGCCCCCAGAATCTCATACAATTTTCTGGAAATTTGGGTGCAAGAACTTAGAGGGATACTAAAATATAGCTCCAATTATTACACTAATTTTCATCTACTTCTTAATAGAGTGCAAACTCACAGTTGTTTGAAATAGTATAACAGCAGGGTATTTCACTAATTATAATCAAGTAATGATCTTCAGCTCAAGGAGTTAACTAAGGAAATTCAGACCACATTGTAGATTGCAGAACTCTTCTAGACCTTTCCTCTGGAGATGAAAGTCCAGGATGATTTTCCCCCCTCTCTTTGCTTCAGGCAGCATCTTTGTAGAGGCCAGTCTCCTTAGTGGTTCTCAAGTCATCAAGCAGGCCTTCCCTCAGGGACCCACCCAGCTCCTTCCTGGCTGTTCCATGTAGTTCCAGCTCCAGGAAATTTCTCCCTTGGCACTGCAGAACAAAGAAAGTGGTGACTTCCTGCAGTTTGTAATATCTGGATTGCTTCACCTTCTTCTGCCTTTTAGCTCTTCTTTTTTTTTTTTTTAAATTTTATAGCTACTTTTATTTTTATTTATTTATTTATTTTTGGCTGTGCTGGGTCTTCGGTTCGTGCGAGGGCTTTCTCTAGTTGCGGCAAGTGGGAGCCACTCTCATCGCGGTGCGGGGACCACTCTTCATCGCGGTGCGCGGGCCTTTCACTATCGCGGCCCCTCCCGTTGCGGGGCACAGGCTCCAGACGCGCAGGCTCAGTAGTTGTGGCTCACGGGCCCAGCTGCTCCGCGGCATGTGGGATCTTCCCAGACCAGGGCTCGAACCCGTGTCCTCTGCATTAGCAGGCAGATTCTCAACCACTGCGCCACCAGGGAAGCCCCCCTTTTAGCTCTTCTAATGGCTTTGAAATTAATTCCTCATATTAAACTGCTTTTTGAGTTACCTGCTCCTGACTGGACATTCAGTCACAGACATCCCTTAACTTTGTTGCTACTAATCCTGAATGCTCTTGGAGGACACAAATCCTTTGACTCTCTTCTATGTCCACCAAAGTCCTTGCCCTTCTACCCCAAGTGGAAGAAACTTCAGATCCCTCCATGTTCAAAAAGAGTATTGATCCCATCAACTGAGGAGCTTACTATCAGTCCGCAAGTTATCCTTATTTACTCCAGGAAGTCTAGACATTGTACAAGTATTGGGTTGGCCAAAAAGTTCTTTCCAGTTTTTCTGTAACACAATCACTAAAATAGGAAGGTTCTGATGCTGTGGATCTCACATGGACTCCACTTGACAGATGCCTATCTACAACAAAATTATAGTTTTTGAATGAGATATGTGTTTTCAAATTTAATATACAACTTTTGTTCTGGTCTCCTCTTAATACTGTCATTTCTGTGCCTATTTTGTCCCTGAAACTTTTTTTAGAGATTCATTGACAAAAAATGTTTATGTGGTTGCTGACCTTCAGGATAGTGTGTAAAACCTGTCTCTTTGTTCTCCTGTTTTAGTACAAGGTGTCACAGTTGACTTTTTCTTTTTGAACATCATGAAATGAATCCTTGCATAGGAGAGGTCTCTGTCTGTTCTGAAAGGCAGAGGTAAATGTTGCTTTTTTTTTACATTTTTATTGGAGTGTAGTTGCTTTACAATGTTGTGTTAGTTTCTGCTGTACAGCAGAGTGAATCAGTTATACATATACATGTATCCACTCATTTTTAGATTCCCTTCCCATTTAGGTCACCACTGAGCATTGATTAGAGTTCCCTATGCTATAAAGTAGGTTCTCATTAGTTATCTATTTTGTATATAGTAGTGTATACATGTCAATCCCAATCTCCCAGTTCATCCCATCCCCTCTTCCCCACTTGGTAACCATAAGTTTGTTTTCTACATCTGCGACTCTATTTCTGGTTTGCAAATAAGTTCATCTGTATTGAGTTACCAGTAAACAGAATTCTTTCAATAGTGTGCAGTGACTTCCATTTTTAATATATCTTTACTCATAAGAGCTAAGTTAAAAATTACATATCCATAAGGAAAACTTTGGAGTTTGCCGTAAAAGGAAAAGATTTGTATCTCTTTGTACCTATGTCCAGTTCTCTTTCATCTAGAAATTCTACTTTTTTTTGTGGAGTTAATACTTTTGTAGAGGAAATAGTGAAATTTTAAATTATTTAACAGTGTAGTTCTAAAACTTCAGAGCAACTTCTGTAGATATGAGATAGGTAATGAAAATAGAATCAAGAGATTCTAAGAAACAGAAAGACAAAAAAGGGAAAGAAATAAGGAGAAGGAACTCTGTTTAAAAAAGAAAATAAAATTAGAAAGGAATAAAAATACTCTATGCCAAGAATTCTAACTTAAGTAGAAAACACTTCTCTTATGGATGGGATTAGTCACATTGAAAGCAGAAAGCTTATTAACACTAATGCTCTCTTATTTCCAAACCTAGGTATAACAGACTGAAGGGGAAAGAAATTGAAAAGGAACTCAGTAAATGTGGGAAATTTAGCAAATTGATGGGAAAACAAAATAAATAAAAGGAAAGGTCATATGGTCTTAACAAATTGTATTTTCTAATTCATTGACTATTTCTAGTAAGAAAAGCATGTGATAATAGGAGATTTTTATCTTCCAAGTACCTTGAGTAGCAGAGTAGACAGTGGAGCACTGCTGCATTTTTACTTTATAAATGTAAGTACTGGAGAGACAATGCAAATATGGAATAGCTTTAAATATATATGTTAGTAGTTACACACAGAGAGAAATACATGAAAGAAAATACTCCTAAGTGTTAGTAGCAGTTTGTCCCTGTGTAATAAGAATTTGGGAGATAGATAGATGATAGAGAGATAGAAGATAGAGATATGTAGAGATATAGATATATCTGCATTTCCCAATTTTTCTAGATTTTTACTGTGATACATTCATAACAGAAAAGATGGCTTTAAAATATTCTATGCATTTGTTTTTCAATAGAGGAGTCATTTAACAAATATTCCTACCATCTCTGTGAACTCTATTTACATGTGGTGTGAGAGAGAGAAAAATAGTTTGAGCTATGAACGGCCCACACATATTACACAAAATGCAATCTTGTGGAATTTTTAATTTGTGCTTAAGTATGTGTATATATTTGAACATAAACCAGGCCATATTTCACACAGATTGTGTACATTGTGGGTAAAGGCATAATTCTGTGCAAGTCAGAAATATGCACCACTTTCAACACAGCCTGCTTGAAGTCAACATTTTTGTTGCAAAGTTGCTCAGCGACCAACATCTGTAAGTCCCTTAGGAAGCAACCAAATTAGATAGGTAGCTGCCAGAAAGTGTCTGTGTGTGGTGGTGGGGGTGGGGGTAGCTCTAGAAAGTCAGATAGCTTCAAATAGTAATCTTAAGGTAATTTTGAGTACTATTACATTTTAATAAGTATTTCTGATAATAAAAATAATACATGTTAATTATAATTAAGTTGGAAAATATATAAATATATAAAGAATAAAATACTCAAATCCTCTAATCCCACCTCCAGTGATAACAACAACTATTAACATTTCTTCAGATTTCTTTCTAGTAAAGTGATCTTTAAAATGCAGGGAAAGGAAGACAGGAAAAATGAAGATAAATTCAGGAAGGTATTTAGTTTCAGTCTGTATTTAAGTGTACATCAGAGAGGAATCAATGTTTCATGTTTAGAAATTAGAAACTTTCAGTCTTAAGCATGATCTTCCAATATGTAACCTACCTCTAGCTTATTTTTAGTTGAGATTATTGAGATATAATATACATATTGTGAAACTGACATTTTTAGGTGTACAGTTCTGTGAATTCTGACAAATGCATACGGTTGCATTTATAACACTAAGAACAAGAGATAGAACATTTCATCATTCCAAAATGTTTCTTTGCGCTCTTTTGTAATCAATTTCCTTCTCCCACTGCCAGAGCTTGGCGACCACTAATCTGTTCTTTGTCATCATAGTTTTGCCTCTTCAAGAGGACATCTAAGTGGAATCATACAGTATGTAGCCATTTGAGACTGACTTCTTTCTCTCAGTATACTTGAGATTCATCAGTGTTGTATGCATCAGTACTTCATTCTTTTTATTGCTAAATAGTATTCCATTGAATGGATTTACTACAGTAAATAAGTTGACTTATACATTCACCAGTTGATTGATATTTCAGTTGTTTTCAGATTCTGGTAATAATAATGAAGCCAATAAAAACATTTGCATACATTTTTATGTGGACATAGTTTCCATTTCTTTGGGGTAAATTCCTAGTAAGTGAGATTTTTGGGTCATATGGTATCAATAAGGATACATATAACTTTAAAAGAAACTGCCAAATTGTTTTTCAAAGTGGCAGTAAAATTCTGCATACCCACTGATAATATTTGATGGTTCTGCTTGCTTCACATTTTTATAAGCATTTAGGATTATGAGATTTTATTTTATTGAGGCATAGTTGATATATAATATTATGCAATCTTCAGGTGATTCACAATTTTTACAGGTTATACTCCATTTATAGTTATTATAAAATATTGGCTATATTCCTTGTGCTATACAATATGTCCTTGTAGCTAATTTATTTAATACATAGTAGTTCATACCTTTTCATCCCTTACCCCTATCTTGCCCTTCCCTCCTTTCATCTGTCACCCCACTGGTAAACACTAGTTTGTTTTCTATACCTGTGAGTCTGCTTCTTTTTTGTTATATTTACTAGTTTGTTTTATTTTTTATATTCCACATATGATAACATAAGTATTTGTCTTTCTCTGACTTATTTCACTAAATGTAATATAATACCCTCCAAATCCATCCATGTTGTTGCAAATGGCAAAATTTCATTCTTTTTTTATGGCTGAGTTGTATTCCATTGTGTTTATATAAATATATATCACATCTTCTTTATCCATTCATCTGTTAATGGTCACTTAGGTTGCTTCCATATCTTGACAATTTTGAATAATGCTTCTATGAACATTGGGGTGCATGTATCTTTTCAAATTAGTTTTCATTTTTGGGGATATATACCCAGGAGCGGAATTGCTGGGTCATATGGTATTTCTATTTTTAGTTTTTTTGAGTAACCTCCATACTGCTTTCCAAAGTGGCTGTACCAATTTACATTCCCAATATTGTACAGGGTTCCCTTTTCTCCACATCCTTGGCAACATTGATTATTTGTGGTCTTTTTGATGATAGCCATTCAGGCAAGTGTGAAGTGATATCTCATTGTGGTTTTAATTTGCATTTCTCTGATGATTAATGACATTGAGCATCTTTTCATGTGCCTGTTGGCCATCTCTGTGTCTTCTATGGAAAAATGTCTGTTCAGGTCTTCTGCTCATTTTTATTCTGGTTGTTTATTTTTTTGATGTTGAGTTGTATGGCTCTTTATATATTTTGGATATTAACCCCTTATTGGTCGTATCATCTGCAAATATTTTCTCCCATTCAGTAGGTTGTCTTTTCATTTTGTCAATGGTTATTTTTACTCTGCAAAAGTCTTTAAGTTTAATTAGGTCCCATTTGTTTATTTTTGTTTTTGTTTCCTTTGCTTTAGGAGACAGATCAAAAAAAAATATCGCTATGACATTTCAGAGTGTTTTGCCTGTTTCCTTGTAGGAGTTTTATGGTATCCTGTCTTACATTTAGGTCTTTAATTCCAGATTTTAAAAAAATAACCATTTAGATAGATGGGCTGTGGTTATAATTTACATTCCCCTAATAATGGTGAGCTTCTTTTCATGATTTTTTTATTTTTTGTCTTTTTTTTTTTTTTTTTTTTTGCTATCTGTATATCTTCTTTGGTGATGTATAGGTTTGAATCTTTTGTCCATTTTTAAAATTGGGTTGTTTATTTTCTTATTGACTTGTCAGAGTTATTTATATACTCTGGATACCAGACTTTTATCAACTAGGTGTTTAACAAATATTTTCTTCACACGTGTGACTTGCGTTTCATTTTTATTAACATGTTTTACAAAGAGCAAAAGATATAATTGTGGTGAAGTCCAATTTATCAGTTTTTTCTTTTGTGATACGTGTTATTCATATCCTAGCTAATAAATAATTTCAAGCCTAATCCAGGGTCCCAGAGATTTTCTTCTTTGTTTTCCAAAGAAGTTTTATGGGTTCTAGGGTTTACATTTTGGTCTATGATCCATTTTGCATTCATTTTTGTATATAGTAAGAGATAGAAATTTCAGTTCTTTGTTCTTTCTTTATTTTCCATATGAATATCTAATTATTCTAGCATTATTTCTTGGAAAGATTGTTTTTTCTACACTGATTTGCCTTGCCCTCACCACTTTGTTACAAATCAGTTGTGTAGGTCTATTTCTCAAATTTCTATTCTATTCCATTTGTCTATGTATTTATTCTTTCTCCAATATCTCATTGTCCTGATTACTGTAGCTTTATAATGAATCTTGAAATCAGGTATTTCGAATGCTACAGATTTGTTCTTTTTCAAAGTAGTTTTTGCTATTTTAATTCTTTTGTTTTTCCAAATACATTTTAGACTTGGCTTGTAAATTTCTGTAAAATATCTGAAAATAGATCAATTTTAGAAGTGACACCTTAACAATATTGACTATTCCAAATCATGATCATAGAAAATCTATTTATTTAGATGTCCATTGATTTCTCTGCTCAGTGTTTTGAAGTTCTCAACATACAAAATCTTACATATATTTTGTTTTGTTATATATATATATGTACTTTATGTATTCGATGCTAGTTTAAATGGTAGTGTTGTTATAGCTTCAAATTTCCATTGCTGGTATATGCAGTTGATTTTGTGTCCTAAAGTCTGATAAACTCACTTATTAGTTTTAGTAGCCATTTTTGTAGACTTTGGGGGATTTTCTACTTAGCTAATCTTCTTAGATATCAGTGAATAAAAACAGTTTTAATTCTCTTTCAATGTGTAAATACTGTATTTAATTTTATTACCTTATTATATTGGATAGTAGTACGGTGTTGAATAGGAGAGGTGAGAGCAGATATCTATGCATTATTGCCAATCTTAAGGGAAATGCATTTAATCTTTCATCACTGAGTATGATGTTAGCCATACAATTTTTCCAGATGACCTTAATTAGCTTAAGGAATTTCTCTTATGTTCTGAGTTTTCTGAGAGTTTTTTAAAAAAATGAATGTGGAATTTGTGAAAAGTATTTTTTATATCTATTGAGATTCACCATATAATATTTCTTTTGTTTTCCAACATGATAAATTATGTTGATAGATTTTCAAATACTGAATCAAACTTATATTCCCAGAATAAACCACACTTTTTCATGATGTGTATTTCGGTAACATATTGCTGGAATAATTTGGCTAATTTTCTTTTTTTTTTTTTTAACTTTTGAATTTTATTTTTTTATAGAGCAGGTTCTTATTAGTCATCCATTTCATACACATCAATGTATACATGTCAATCCCAATCTCCCAATTCATCACACCACCACCCCCAGCCACCGCTGCTTTACCCCCTTGGTGTCCATACGTTTGTTCTCTACATCTGTGTCTCAATTTCTGCCCAGCAAACCAGTTCATCTGTACCATTTTTCTAGGTTCCACATATATGCGTTAATATGAGATATTTGTTTTTCTCTGTCTGACTTCACTCTGTATGACACACTCTAGATACATCCACATCTCTAAAAATGACCCAATTTTTTTCCATTTTATGGCTGAGTAATATTCCATTGTATATATGTACCATATCTTCTTTATCCATTCGTCTGTCAATGGGCATTTATGTTGCTTCCATGACCTGGCTATTGTAAATAGTGCTGCAATGAACATTGGAGTGCATGTGTCTTTTTGCATTATGGTTTTCTCTGGGTATATGCTCAGTAGTGGGATTGCTGGGTCATATGGTAATTCTATTTTTAGTTTTTTAAGGAACCTCCATACTGTTCTCCATAGTGGCTGTATCAATTTACATTCCCACCAACAGTGCAAGAGTGTTCCCTTTTCTCCACACCCTCTCCAGCATTTGTTATTTGTAGATTTTCTGATGATGCCCATTATAAATGGTGTGAGGTAGTACCTCACTGTAGTTTTGATTTGCATTTCTCTAATAATTAGTGATATTGAACAGCTTTTCATGTGCTTCTTGGCCATCTTGTCCTCTTTGGAGAAATGTCTATTTAGGTCTTCTGCCCATTTTTTGATTTTTTTTTTTTTTCAATATTGAGCTGCATGAGCTGTTTATAAATTTTGGAGATCAATCCTTTGTCCATTGATTCATCTGCAAATATTTTCTCCCATTCTGAGGGTTGTCTTTTTGTCTTGTTTGTAGTTTCCTTTGCTTTGCAAAACGTTTTAAGTTTCATTAGGTCCCATTTGATTATTTTTGTTTTAATTTCCATTACTCTAGAAGGTGGATCAAAAAAGATCTTGCTGTGATTTATATCAAAGAGTGTTCTTCCTAAGTTTTCCTCTAAGAGTGTTATAGTGTCCGGTCTTATATTTAGGTCTCTAATCCATTTTTACTTTATTTTTGTGTATGGTGTAATGGGGTGTTCTAATTTCATTCTTTTACATGTAGCTGTGCAGTTTTCCTGGCACCACTTATTGAAGAGACTGTCTTTTCTCCATTGTATATCCTTGCCTCCTTTGTCACAGATTAGTTGACCATAAGTGCATGGGTTTATCTCTGGGCTTTCTATCGTGTTCCATTGATCTATATTTCTGTTTTTGTGCCAGTACCATATTGTCTTGATTACTGTAGTTTTGTAGTATAGTCTGAAGTCGGGAAGTCTGATTCCTCCAGCTCCGTTTTTGTCCCTCAAGACTGCTTGGGCTATTCGGGGTCTTTTATGTCTCTATACAAATTTTAAGATTTTTGTTCTAGTTCTGTAAAAAATGTCATTGGCAATTTGATAGGGATTGCATTGAATCTGTAGATTGCTTTGGGTAGTATAGTCATTTTCACAATATTGATTCTTCCAATCCAAGAACATGGTATATCTCTCCATCTGTTGGTATCATCTTTAATTTCTTTCATCAGTGTCTTATAGTTTTCTGCATACAGGTCTTTTGTCTCCCTTGGTAGGTTTATTCCTACGTATTTTATTCTTTTTGTTGCAATGGTAAATGGGAGTGTTTCCTTAATTTCCCTTTCGGATGTTTCATCATTAGTGTATAGGAATGCAAGAGATTTCTGTGCATTAATTTTGTATCCTGCAACTTTATCAAATTCATTGCTTAGCTCCAGTAATTTTTTGGTGGTATCTTTAGGATTCCCTATGTATAGTATCATGTCATCTGCAAACAGTAACAGCTTTACTTCTTTTCCAATTTGGATTCCTTTTATTTCCTTTTCTTCTCTGATTGCCATGGCTAGGACTTCCAAATCTATGTTAAATAAGAGTGGGAAGAGTGGACATCCTTGTCTTGTTCCTGATCTTCGAGGAAATGCTTTCAGTTTTTCACCATTGAGAATGATGTTTTCTGTGGGTTTGTCATATATGACCTTTATTATGTTGAGGTAGGTTCCCTCTATGCCCACTTTCTGGAGAGTTTTTACCTTAGATGGGTGTTGAATTTTGTCAAAAGCTTTTTCTGCATCTATTGAGATGATCATATGGTTTTATTCTTCAGTTTGTTAACACAGTGTATCACATTGATTGATTTGCATATATTGAAGAATCATTGCATCCTTGGGATAAATTCCACTGATCATGGTGTATGATCCTTTTAATGTATTGTTGGATTCTCTTTGCTAGTATTTTGTTGAGGATTTTTGCATCTATATTCATCAGTGATATTGGTCTGTAATTTTCTTTTTTTGGAGTATATTCATCTGGTTTCAGTATCAGCGTGGTGGTGACCTCATAGAGTGAGTTTGGGAGTGTTCATTCCTCTGCAATTTTTTGGAAGAGTTTGAGAAGGATGGGTGTTAGCACTTCTCTAAATGTTTGATAGAATTCACCTGTGAAGCCATCTGGTCCTAGACTTTTGCTTGTTTGAAGATTTTTAAACACAGTTTCAATTTCATCACTTATGATTGGTCTGTTCATATTTTCTATTTCTTCCTGGTTCAGTCTGGGAAAGTTATATGTTTCTACGAATTTGCCCATTTCTTCCAGGTTGTCCATTTTATTGTCATAGAGCTGCTTGTAGCAGTCTCTTAAGATGCTTTGTATTTCTGCAGTGTCTGTTGTAACTTCTCCTTTTCCATTTCTAATTTTATTGATTTGAGTCCTCTCCCTTGTTTTCTTGATGAGTCTGGCTAATGGTTTATCAATTTTGTTTACCTTCTCAAAGAACCAGCTTTTAGTTTGACTGATCTTTGCTATTGTTTTCTTTGTTTCTATTTCATTTATTTCTGCTCTGATCTTTATGATTTCTTTTCTTCTGCTAACTGTGGATTTTGTTTGTTCTTCTTTTTCTAGTTCCTTTAGATGTAAGGTTAGATTGTTTATTTGAGATTTTTCCAGTTTCTTCAGGTAGGCTGTATAGCTATAAACTTCCCTCTTAGAACTGCTTTTGCTGCATCCCATAGGTTTTGGATCATCATGTTTTCATTGTCAGTTGTATCTTGGTATTTTTTGGTTTCCTCTTTGATTTCTGCTGTGATCTCTTGGATATTTAGTAACGTATTGTTTAGCCTCCATGTGTTTGTGGTTTTTACGTTTTTTCCCCTGTAATTCATTTCTAATCTCATAGCGTTGTGGTCAGAAAAGATGCTTGATATGATTTCAATTTCCTTAAATTTACTGAGGCTTGATTTGTTACCCAAGATGTGATCTATCCTGGAGAATGTTCTGTGTGCACTTGAGAAGAAAGTGTAATCTGCTGTTTTTGGATGGAATGTCCTATAAATATCAATTAAATCTATCTGGTCTATTGTGTCCTTTAAAGCTTCTGTTTCCTTATTTATTTTCATTTTGGATGATCTGTCCATTGGTGTAGGTGAGGTGTTAAAGTCCCCCACTATTGTGTTACTGTCAATTTCCTCTTTTATAGCTGTTAGCAGTTGCCTTATATATTGAGGTGCTCCTATGTTGGGTGCATATATATTTATAATTTTTATATCTTCTTCTTGGATTGATTCCTTGATCATTATGTAGTGTCCTTCCTTGTCTCTTGTAACATTCTTTATTTTAAAGTCTATTTTATCTGATATGAGTATTGCTACTCCAGCTTTCTTTTGATTTCCATTTGCATGGAATATCATTTTCCAATCCCTCACTTCCAGTGTGAATGTGTCTCTAGGTCTGAAGTGGGTCTCTTGTACACAGTATGTATATGAGTCTTGTTTTTGTATCCATTCAGCAAGCCTGTGTCTTTTGGTTGGAGCATTTAATCCATTCACATTTAAGGTAATTATCTATATGTATGTTCTCATTACCATTTTCTTAATTGTTTTGGGTTTGTTTTTGTAGGTTCTTTTCTTCTCTTGTGTTTCCCACTCAAGGAAGTTCCTTTAGCATTTGTTGTATAGCTGGTTTGGTGGTGCTGAATTCTCTTAGCTTTTGCTTGTCTGTAAAGGTTTTATTTTCTCCATCGAATCTGAATGAAATCCTTGCTGGGTAGAGTAATCTTGGTTGTAGGTTTTTCCCTTTCATCACTTTAAGTATATCATGCCACTCCCTTCTGGCTTGTAGAGTTTCTGCTGAGAAATCAGCTGTTAACCTTATGGGAGTTCCCGTGTATATTATTTGTCATTTTTCCCTTGCTGCTTTCAATAATTTTTCTTTGTCTTTAATTTTTGCCAATTTTGATTACTATGTGTCTCAGCATGTTTCCCCTTGGGTTTATCCTATATGGGACTGTCTGCACTTCCTGGACTTGGCTGGCTATTTACTTTCCCATATTAGGGAAATTCTTGTCTATAATCTCTTCAAATATTTTCTCAGATTTTTCTCTGTGTCTTCTCCTTCTGGGACCCTTATAATGCAAATGTTTTTGCATTTAATGTTGTCTCAGAGGTCTCCTTGGCTGTCTTCATTTCTTTCAATTCTTTTTTCTTTTTTTCTGTTCCACAGCAGTGAATTTCACCATTCTGTCTTACAGTTCACTTATCCGTTCTTCTGCCTCAGTTACTCTGCTATTGATTCCTTCTAGTGTATTTTTCATTTCAGTTATTGTGTTGTTCATTTTTGTTTGTTTGTTTTTTAATTCTTCTAGATCTTTGTTAAAATTTTCTTGCATCTTCTCAATCTTTGCCTCCATTCTTTTTCTGAGGTCCAGGATCATCTTCACTATCATTATTCTGAATTCTTTTTTGGAAGGTTGCCTATCTCCACTTCATTTAGTTGTTTTTCTGGGGTTTTATCTTGTTCCTTCATCTGGTACATAGCCCTCTGCCTTTTCATCTTGTCTATCTTTCTATGAATGTGTGTTTTGTTCCACAGGCTGCAGGGGTGTATTTGTTCTTGAGTTGTCTAATTTTCATTGAAAATTTTTGTGTTTATGTTCATTATACATATTGGTTTGTAGTTTTATTTTCTTGTAGTGTCTTTAGCTGGTTTTTCTATCAAGGTCATGTTGTCCTCATAAAAATGAATTGGGAAGTGTTTCCTACTCTTCTATTTTCTGAAAGAGTTTGTGTAAAATTGGTATTAATTCTTCTTTAATGTTTGGTAGAATTTGCCAATGAAATCACCTAGGCCAAGAATTTTCTTGAAAAGAATTAGGACTATTCCGATTATCTATTTTTAGTGAGCTTTGGTAGTTGGTGTTTTTCAAAGAATTTGTCTATGTAAGATATTGAATTTATTGTCATAAAATTGTTTTAATATTCCCTTATTTTCTTTTTAATATCAGTAATATCTTTAGTGATGAACCATTTTTCATTAGTGATACTGGTCGTTTATATCTTCTTTACTTTCTTCCTGATCAATCTACTTACAGCAGTGGCTCTAAACTGGGGGTGATATTGCCTCCTAGGAACATTTGGCAATGTTTGGAGACATTTTTTAACTGTCACAAACTGGGTGGAGCTGCTACAGGCACCTAGTGGTTAGAGACCTGGGTTGCTGCTAATCATCCTATGTAGGATGGTTTCTTTTTTTTTTTTTCTTTAAACATCTTTATTAAAGTATAATTGCCTTACAATAGTGTGTTAGCTTCTGCTTTATAACAAAGTGAATCAGTTATACATATACAATAGGTTCCCATTACTCTTCCCTCTTGCATCTCCCTCCCTCCCACCCTCCCCATCCCACCCCTCTAGGTGGTCACAAAGCACCGAGCTGATCTCCCTGTGCTATGCGGCTGCTTCCCACTAGCTATCTATTTTACATTTGGTAGTGAATATATATGTCCATGCCACTCTCTCACCCTGTCACATCTCACCCCACCCCCTCCCCATATCCTCAAGTCCATTCTCTAGTAGGTCTGTGTCTTTATTCCCGTCTTGCCACTAGGTTCTTCATGGCCTTTTTTTTTTTTTCCTTAGATTCCGTATATATGTGTTAGCATACTGTATTTGTTTTTCTCTTTCTGACTTACTTCACTCTGTATGACAGACTCTAACTCCATCCACCTCATTACAAATACCTCCATTTCATTTCTTTTTATGGCTGAGTAATATTCCATTGTATATATGTGCCACATCTTCTTTATCCATTCATCTGTCGATGGACATTTAGGTTGCTTCCAGGTCCTGGCTATTGTAAATAGAGCTGCAATGAACATTGTGGTACATGACACTTTTTGACCTATGGTTTTCTCAGGGTATATACCCAGTAGTGGGATTGCTGGGTCGTATGGTAGTTCTATTTGTAGTTTTTTAAGGAACCTCCATACTGTTCTCCATAGTGGCTGTATCAATTTACATTCCCACCAACAGTGCAAGAGTGTTCCCTTTCCTCCACACCCTCTCCAGCATTTATTGTTTCTAGATTTTTTGATGATGGCCATTCTGACCGGTGTGAGATGATATCTCATTGTAGTTTTGATTTGCATTTCTCTAATGATTAATAATGTTGAGCATTCTTTCATGTGTTTGTAGGCCATCTGTATATCTTCTTTGGAGAAATGTCTATTTAGGTCTTCTGCCCATTTTTGGATTGGGTTGTTCGTTTTTTTGTTATTGAGCTGCATGAGCTGCTTGTAAATCTTGGAGATTAATCCTTTGTCAGTTGCTTCATTTGCAAATATTTTCTCCCATTCTGATGGTTGTCTTTTGGTCTTGTTTATGGTTTCCTTTGCTGTGCAAAAGCTTTTAAGTTTCATTAGGTCCCATTTGTTTATTTGTGTTCTTATTTCCATTTCTCTGGGAGCTGGGTCAAAAAGAATCTTGCTGTGATGCATGTCATAGAGTGTTCTGCCTATGTTTTCCTCTAAGAGTTTGATAGTGTCTGGCCTTACACTTAGGTCTTTAATCCATTTGGAGTTTATTTTTGTGCATGGTGTCAGGGAGTGTTCTAATTTCATACTTTTACATGTAGCTGTCCAATTTTCCCAGCACCACTTATTGAAGAGGCTGTCTTTTCTCCACTGTATATGCTTGCCTCCTTTATCAAAGATAAGGTGACCATATGTGTGTGTGTTTATCTCTGGGCTTTCTATCCTGTTCCATTGATCTATATTTCTGTTTTTGTGCCAGTACCAAACTGTCTTGATTACTGAAGCTTTGTAGTATAGTCTGAAGTCAGGGAGCCTGATTCCCCCAGCTCCATTTTTCGTTCTCAAGATTGCTTTGGCTATTCGGGGTCTTTTGTGTTTCCATACAAATTGTGAAATTTTTTGTTCTAGTTCTGTGAAAAATGCCAGTGGTAGTTTGATAGGGATTGCATTGAATCTGTAGATTGCTTTGGGTAGTAGAGTCATTTTCACAATGTTGATTCTTCCAATCCAGGAACATGGTATATCTCTCCATCTATTTGTATCGTCTTTAATTTCTTTCATCAGTGTCTTATAATTTTCTGCATACAGGTCTTTTGTCTCCTTAGGTAGGTTTATTCCTAGATATCTTATTCTTTTTGTTGCAATGGTAAACGGGAGTGTTTTCTTAATTTCACTTTCAGATTTTTCGTCATTAGTGTATAGAAATGCAAGCGATTTCTGTGCATTAATTTTGTATCCTGCTACTTTACCAAATTCATTGATTTGCTCTAGGAGTTTTCTGGTAGCATCTTTAGGATTCTCTATGTATAGTATCATGTCATCTGCAAATAGTGACAGCTTTACTTCTTCTTTTCCGATTTGGATTCCTTTTATTTCTTTGTCTTCTCTGATTGCTGTGGCTAACACTTCCAAAACTATGTTGAATAATAGTGGTGAGAGTGGGCAACCTTGTCTTGTTCCTGATCTTAGTGGAAATGGTTTCAGTTTTTCACCATTGAGGACAATGTTAGCTGTGGGTTTGTCATATATGGCCTTTATTATGTTGAGGAAAGTTCCCTCTATGCCTACTTTCTGCAGGGCTTTTATCATAAATGGGTGTTGAATTTTGTTGAAAGCTTTCTCTGCATCTATTGAGATGATCATATGGTTTTTCTCCTTCAATTTGTTAATATGGTGTATCACATTGATTGATTTGCGTATATTGAAGAATCCTTGCATTCCTGGGATAAACCCCACTTGGTCATGGTGTATGATCCTTTTAATGTGCTGTTGGATTCTGTTTGCGAGTATTTTGTTGAGGATTTTTGCATCTATGTTCATCAGTGATATTGGCCTGTAGTTTTCTTTCTTTGTGACATCTTTGTCTGGTTTTGGTATCAGGGTGATGGTGGCCTCGTAGAATGAGTTTGGGAGTGTTCCTCCCTCTGCAATATTTTGGAAGAGTTTGAGAAGAATAGGTGTTAGCTCTTCTCTAAATGTTTGATAGAATTCACCTGTGAAGCCATCTGGTCCTGGGCTTTTGTTTGTTGGAAGGTTTTTAATCACAGTTTCAATTTCAGTGCTTGTGATTGGTCTGTTCATATTTTCTATTTCTTCCTGGTTCAGTCTCGGCAGTTTGTGCATTTCTAAGAATCTGTCCATTTCTTCCAGGTTGTCCATTTTATTGGCATAGAGTTGCTTGTAGTAATCTCTCATGATCTTTTGTATTTCTGCAGTGTCAGTGGTTATTTCTCCTTTTTCATTTCTAATTCTATTGATCTGAGTCTTCTCCCTTTTTCTCTTGATGAGTCTGGCTAATGGTTTATCAATTTTGTTTATCTTCTCAAAGAACCAGCTTTTAGTTTCATTGATTTTTGCTCTTGTTTCCTTCATTTCTTTTTCATTTATTTCTGACCTGATCTTTATAATTTCTTTCCTTCTGCTGGCTTTGGGGTTTTTTTGTTCTTCTTTCTCTAATTGCTTTAGGTGCAAGGTTAGGTTGTTTATTCGAGATGTTTCCTGTTTCTTGAGGTAGGCTTGTATTGCTATAAACTTCCCTCTTAGCACTGCTTTTGCTGCGTCCCATAGGTTTTGGGTCGTTGTATCTCCATTGTCATTTATTTCTAGGTATTTTTTGATTTCCCCTTTGATTTCTTCAGTAATCACTTCATTATTAAGTAATGTATTGTGTAGCCTCCATGTGTTTGTATTTTTTACAGATCTTTTCCTGTAATTGATATCGAGTCTCATAGCGTTGTGGTCGGAAAAGATACTTGATACGATTTCAATTTTCTTAAATTTACCAAGGCTTGATTTGTGACCCAAGATATGATCTATCCTGGAGAATGTTCCATGAGCACTTGAGAAAAATGTGTATTCTGTTGTTTTTGGGTGGAATGTCCTATAAATATCAATTAAGTCCATCTTGTTTAATGTATCATTTAAAGCTTGTGTTTCCTTACTTATTTTCATTTTGGATGATCTGTCCATTGGTGAAAGTGGGGTGTTAAAGTCCCCTACTATGATTGTGTTGCTGTCGATTTCCCCTTTTATGGCTGTTAGTACTTGCCTTATGTATTGAGGTGCTCCTATGTTGGGTGCATAAATATTTACAATTGTTATACCTTCCTCTTGGATCGATCCCTTGATCATTATATAGTGTCCTTCTTTGTCTCTTGTAATATTCTTTATTTTAAAGTCTATTTTGTCTGATATGAGAATTGCTACTCCAGCTTTCTTTTGATTTCCATTTGCATGGAATATCTTTTTCCATCCCCTCACTTTCAGTCTGTATGTGTCTCTAGGTCTGAAGTGGGTCTCTTGTAGACAGCATATATATGGGTCTTGTTTTTGTATCCATTCAGCCAGTCTGTGTCTTTTGGTGGGAGCATTTAATCCATTTACATTCAAGGTAATTATCGATATGTATGTTCCTATTCCCATTTTCTTAAATGTTTTGGGTTTGTTATTGTAGGTGTTTTCCTTCTCTTGTGTTTCTTGCCTAGAGAAGTTCCTTTAGCATTTGTTGTAAAGCTGGTGTGGTGGTGCTGAACTCTCTCAGCTTTTGCTTGTCTGTAAAGGTTTTAATTTCTCCATCACATTTGAATGAGATCCTTGCTGGGTAGAGTAATCTTGGTTGTAGGTTCTTCTCCTTCATCACTTTAAGTATATCCTGCCACTCCCTTCTGGCTTGCAGAGTTTCTGCTGAAAGATCAGATGTTAACCTTATGGGGATTCCCTTGTGTGTTATTTGTTTTTTTTCCCTTGCTGCCTTTAATATGTTTTCCTTATATTTAATTTTTGACAGTTTGATTAATATGTGTCTTGGCGTGTTTCTCCTTGGGTTTATCCTGTATGGGACTCTCTGTGCTTCCAGGACTTGATTAACTATTTCCTTTCCCATATTAGGGAAGTTTTCAACTATAATCTCTTCAAATATTTTCTCAGTCCCTTTCTTTTTCTCTTCTTCTTCTGGGACCCCTATAATTCGAATGTTGGTGCGTTTAATGTTGTCCCAGAGGTCTCTGAGACTGTCCTCAGTTCTTTTCATTCTTTTTTCTTTATCCTGCTCTGCAGTAGTTATTTCCACCATTTTATCTTCCAGGTCACTTATCCTTTCTTCTGCCTCAGTTATTCTGCTATTGATCCCATCTAGAGTATTTTTAATTTCATTTATTGTGTTTTTCATCATTGCTTGATTCCTCTTTAGTTCTTCTACGTCCTTGTTAAATGTTTCTTGCATTTTGTCTCTTCTATTTCCAAGATTTTGGATCATCGTCACTATCATTATTCTGAATTCTTTTTCAGGTAGACTACCTATTTCCTCTTCATTTGTTAAGTCTAGTGTCTTTTGACCCTGCTCCTTCATCTGCTGTGTGTTTTTCTGTCGTCTCATTTTGCTTATCTTACTGTGTTTGGGGTCTCCTTATCACAGGTTGCAGGTTTGTAGTTCCCGTTGTTTTTGGTATCTGTCCCCAGTGGCTAAGGTTGGTTCAGTGGGTTGTGTAGGCTTCCTG
>NW_023503266.1:0-51883 GCF_009873245.2 Balaenoptera musculus
AACAGACAAAAGAGTGTATAAAACATCTATGTAAAGCTTAAAGGATGATAATTAAATGAATACCCACATGCCCATCATCCTGCTTAAGAAATAGAATACTGAAGAGGACCATAGAGGGCTCCTATATGCCTCTCCTTGATCACATCCTCTCTTTTCCCCAAAGGTAACCATTACTCTGAATTTTGTTTTAATCATCCTCTTGCTTTATTATTTTTTTTACCACCTAGGTATATAAACACTATTCTGTGTATTTCTGTCCATTTTGAAACTTACATAAATTATACTTTATATTTCTGAGAGTCATGTTCATGTATGTAGTAACTATAGTTTGTTCTTTTCCATTGTTGTGTAGTATTCCATTATTTGAATATATAACATTTCATTTATCTATTCTCCTGTTGAGAGACAACTGGGCTGTTTCTAGCATGGAGCTATGGCAAACAGTGTTGCTATGCACATTCTTGTGCCCATCTTCTGGGATACATGTTCAGGGCCTTCTTCAGTATACATCCCCAAGAGTGGAATTGTTGGTTTGTAAGATAAGCACATTTTCAAATTTACTAGACAAAGCTGAATAGCCCTCCAATGTGGTTGCACCATTTTACAGTATCACAATGAAAGTTTCTTCTACTGCGTATCTTCATCCACACTTGATATTGTCAGCCTTTGTAAATTTTGTCAATCTGTTAGGTGTAAATATGTGTCTCCTTGTGGATTTAATTTGCATTTTCCTGATTACCAATTAGACTGAGTATATCTTTCATGTTTGTGACCCATTAAAATATGTATTTTTTGTGAACTGCCTATTCATGTGTTTGACCTATTTTTTTCTATTGGGTTTTTTGATGTATTTTCCTATTTATTTATAGGAGCTCTTTATATAATCATATATTCTTTTTACTTTTTATTATAATCATATATTCTTTTATTATATTCTCTTTAATGATACACATTAGTTTCCTCATCCAGATTTATAAACTTCTGAAGGTCAGGAATGCCCTTCCCTCACCCCACCCACTCAGCTGAACCTGAGGAAGACTACATAGCAGACAGGGGAGGTCTCTGAATGGTCAGCCTCGGTCACAGACAATTAGAATAAGCACTCTCCTTTATCTTTGACCTCTACCTGGAGGTCACTGAAGGAAATGGGGTTGGGAAGTAAGGGCACTGACAATATTTAAACCCTGTGTGCCAGACTAGGCTCAACACTCTAATGCATGATCTTGTTTAAGCCTCACAATGACCCTGAGAGATAGATATAATTCTCATTTCACAATGGAGGAGGCTCAGAGAGGTAAAGTCCAAATATATCCAGAATGTGCCTGCTTCTCACCTCCTCTACTACCAATATGCCTAATCCAAACCACTCTTACCTTTCAAATACAAGCTTGCTTCTACTTCAAGGCCTTTGCACTTGTGGTTTCTTTAGCCTAGAGCACTCTTCCCTTAGCTTAATGGTTCATTCCCCTCACTTCATTCAAGTCTCTACTCCAATGTTACATGGCAGAGGTATTTTCAATAATATCTCAAATAACTACCTCATTCTGTCCTTTTATTTCACTTCATTTCCAGAGCACTTGATACCACCTTATGTGTTGCAAATTTGTTTATCATCTGTCTTCTCCTGCTAGAATGTGAGCTGTGTGAGGGCTCCATGAGGGCAGGGTCCCTGTCTGATTCGTTTGCCACTGTATCTCAGCCTCTGAACAGGCATGGTATCTAGTGAGTATTCACTAAATTTATGTTGAACCAAAAAGTCTAAGTCACTTGCCCAAGGTCATCTGTTCATTGACTGGTGAAGTCAGCATTCTAACCAAAGTCTACGGAACTCAAATCTGGTGTTCTTTCTCCTACTCCACAGAAGACCTGCTCTTTTCTTCAAAATCTCAAGTACAAATTAGACTAGACTTGGAAGGGATGTGGCCTTGAGTCAGAGGGAAAACAGAGAGCAAGACCTAGTAGAAAAGAGGCAAAACTGATGCAGAACCTGTGTAGCAGAGAAGGGCTTATCATTTTATCCTCCCCAGTAAGAAGAGGAGGCAGTGGGCAGAAGACATGAAAGAGGCAGGCAAGTGTAATGGAGGGGAAGAAATGAAAGAGGCAGGCAAGTGTAATGGTGGCTCTCTATACGGTATGGTTTTTGGGTGCTAGGAAGGTTCCCTGCCCCAAAATTTCTTTCCCATGTACCTGAAATTCTACTCTCAGTGATTCATTTCTTTTCAGGGGCTTACCAATGGATTTTGCAGAGGAGAAGACTGACTTACTGGCTTAATGGCCTGAAAGGGAGTTCTCTCAATCTTGTGGTAACTCTTTGTGAGGATCTGAGGAAAACTTGGGAAATAAATCTCAGAGACCTAGGGGGACCGGGAGGGCTACAGATTATGTTTATGGAAGAAGGGAATGAGAACCCTTCCCCCACCTTTTGCTGAGAGGTGTTCTAGCCCTTTATATTCAGAGTACAGTCTCCAGATCAACAGCATTGGCATCATCTGGTAACTTGTTAGAAATGCAAAATCTCAAGCACAACTACACACCTACTGAATCAGAATCTGCAGTTTAATAAGATCCTCACATTATTCATGTACACATTCACGTGTGAGAAGGTAGAGTTGTTCGTAGTTATAGTTCTTTTCTTTCCGTTGCTATATAGTATTTCATTGTCTGAATATACAACTTTTTTATTGAAGTATAGTTGACTTACAATATTATGTTAGTTTTAGGCATACAACATAGTAACTCGATACTTTTATAGATTATACTCCATACAATGTTATTATAAAATATTGACTATATTCCCTGTGCTGTACATTACATCCTAGTAACTTAATTATTTTACACCTAGTAGTTTGTACCTATTAATTGCCTTCACTTATTTTGCCCCTCTCCCAACCCCTTTCCTCTCTAGTAACCACTAGTCTGTTTCTGTTTTATTTGTTCACTTGTTTTATTTTTTAAAATCCACATAAAAGTGGATACAATATTTTTCATTCTCTGTCTGACTTATTTCACTAAGCATAATACCCCCTAGGTCCATCTATGCTGTTGCACATGGCAAAATTTCATTCTTTTAATGGCTGAGTAATATTTCATTGTGTGTGTATATATATATATATATAATATATACGATACCACATCTTAGCCACTCATTTGTTGATGGACATTTAGTACCACAACTTATATTCCATATGTCCAGAAGCTAGAAACTTCTAAAGTAACAAAGATGCCTGTGACCAGGTAGTGTGGTGGTCCCAATTTGGTTCCTTCCAGCCTCAGTGCCTTCTTGGAATGCTTTCACTTATGCCTTAGTGTTGCTCCCACTCCCTCTCTTAGAACACAACCCAAACCTAGACAGACAGACCCTGGGGCTCTCTGTTGACATTCATCAATAGGAACGTTAAGTAAAGGCAAACAAAAAGCTAATCAATGCAGAAATTGCAAAGAGCATACATAATAACAGTCACTTTTTCAAAGTTCACCTTTTTATAAATATAACAATGGTAGTTTTTTTTTTCCAACCTGAAACCACCAACACAGTAGCCTGTTGAGAGAATATGAAATGCAGGTTTCTGATTCTACAAATGTAGTGAGCACAGCAAAAGAACGTTCTCCTAATCCTTAGTTACACTTTTCTCAAGGTAACTAATTCCCCTCTTGACCCAGATGGACTGGCTTTGCTTTTCAATTACTTCGCTTGGGTTTTTCTCCCCTCCAGGTTCCTCCCAGCAACATGAGGCAGGCACTATCTTATCTCTTGCTACATGGGAGTGGCCGTCCATGAGTAAGAACAGACACCAAAGACCTTCACTTTTCAAACTTCCCAAATGACCCAAGGTCCTTATCCCTCAGTTCTCATTCAGAATACTTACAAATAGAGACATGGGATTTTGTTGAACCTCAAGAAGACCAGGTAGTTGGGATGTTTAAACAACAAAAGCTTTGGACGGTGCCTGGCGCAGGGTCTGGTCATTTCATACTCATCTAAATGTGAGAGGCTCAAGTTCTTAGGATCTTCCACCTTTGGAGCTTTCTGTGATGATTCATAGAGGGAAGAGTCCCCCTTTTCTTCCTTCCAATACCCCTATGGTGATGTGGTCTTGTGGTGTCCCCTTTATAGATTAGTCAGATAACAACATTTTAACCACACAATCCACACAACCTGAACAATGACAGTTATATCCAAGTACTAACTGAGGGATCACTTGCACAACAAGGGGACCCATGTACTTTTGCTTCAAGGGTTAAAACATTGTGAGGCAGCTGCTTTAGTCAGGAGAGCGACAGCATAAAAGAATTGTAAGAAAGGTTGAAGTATGGGATTAAGTTTATTAAGGAAAACAAGAGAATGGAGAAGTGGGCAGAAAAACAGGGCCTGAGAAACTGAAGAGGCAAGGTAGGAACATTTAGGTTGACAATTATGCTTTTGTGTTGCAGTTTTGAAATTTGATTTTGAGAAAGGCAGATCTCTGACTGAAGTGGAGATGCATTCAGGCTGATAACATAGAGACGTAACAGCAGCTCTCAGATCTGGATATATGTTTGAAAGAATGGCTTCTCAAAATAGATCTGGATATATGGATAATGTCCCCTTAAAACTTTCTTTCTTTAATTGAAGAATCTTGAACTCCTGTAATGTCATCTGGTACATCAGGGCTGTCTGGGCTCAGGCCAGGGAGAAGCATCAGGCTGCCTAAGGTGTAGATTAGTGAGGCTTGGGGAATAAACCTCAGCTCCTAATTAACAACAAGTGTTCACAGAATGAAAGCACCATTGAAATGCTAGGCCCTAGTTCCCAAACTCATTCTTAGGCCCTAGTTCCCAAACTCAAGTGTGCCTCAGAATCACTGAGGGTGCTTGTTAAACATGCATATTCCTTGGTTCCAATTACCAGTTTCTGTATCAGGTAGCTCTGACTCAGGTGGGCTGTACTTTGAGAAATATTGTCTTAGGGGAAAGACGCTGGCCAAATGAGAGAAAGGTTTTTAATGAAAAATGTTTCTTCCCTTCTTTGGGTCTCAGTGTTTCTATCAGTATTTACCATTTAAGGTTGGCTGGACCAGGTGTTTCCCATGATCTTTGCTAATTTCATGAGCCCATAGATATGTGTATGTAAATTAGTCAGTGTGTATCCTATGAAGAAGAAGGCAGGGCCATGAAAGCTAAGAAAAATGGCTAGGTCCACATATGAAAGGGGCTCCAACAAACCACGAATGTGGTCAAGTGAGCAAACTGGAGGGGGTTGAAGGAGCTGCGGCTTTATAGCTTCAACAGAGGAAACTCAGGGAGATGTGGTCTTTGGTTTCAGGAACCCTAATATAGAGAAGAAAGAGCAGATAGGATCTGTGTGGCTGTACCCATGCATGCATAGAAAGGAAAGTGGGAGGATACTAATATTTAGTGACTACTTTACATACTTACCTGAAAGCTACAGGGTGACATATTTCACCTTCACACACAGACAACATTTCTAATGACGAAATGTTCTGTCATAGGGTTAATGAGCTCTCCATCACTGGAAGCGTACAAGCTAATCTTTGCTTTATGGGAGTGCCATAGGGAAGATTTAAACATTAGATAGTGATAGATGCTGACAATGGTGGTTGAGGAGTTGGAGGAGAAGAGGGTTGGATGAGATGGCCTTTAAGGTCCTTTGTCAAAGCACTAAGAGCCAGTGAAGTTAACCTTTGGCAAGCCTGCTTCACTTTTCTGTGCCCTCTCAGCCCCAGACCCCTTGTTCTACCTGCCTAGCATGTTAGGGGCATACAATAAGGCTTCAGGGACCTGGGCAACCCTCTTCCTCCTCCAGAGGTATTGGAATTTTGAAATTAGGTCCAGCATTAACTGGTAATACTGAACCTAATTGTAACATTTCCGGTATCAGCCACTTTGGTGTGAGTGGCCTTAAGCTTTGATGCAGAGGCTTCTGTTCACACTATTCCTACACGTAAGGTTGCTCCTGAGGCCAGAGAGCCCGGTAATCTGTGGCCTTATCCACCTACTGGTATTATTTTGCCCCAGGTTTTGGACCCCTCTGACTTCAGAAAAAGTCTAGGAAATCCTAAACAATCACCAGCATCCTGTCTGAGGATTCCCAACTCTGTGTTTTCTGGCACATAGAAAGGCAGTTTTATAACGTCATTGTGTGTGTGTGTGTGTGTGTGTGTGTGTGTCTGTGTGCATGAAAGAGAGAGAGAATGAATAACAATAACCAGACAATAGTACAGATGTTAAAGCTGTAAAACTGGCTTGAATTTTAAGCACAAGGGCTGAAGCACTCAGAAACTCTCATCTGAGAACTGTCTGACTCTTCGATTTTGTGTGGATTACTGAAAGAGGAAGATGTGAGGGAAGGAAACCTTGTAGAGTACTAGAAGGCACGCTGGGATGGGAGTGGCCCTGGTACTAAGGACCTCGGACAAATTGGCTTCTTTCTCTGGTCCTCAGTACCACTGTCTATAATGTGAGGGGGTTGGCTCAATGAGATATGGCAAGAGAAGTTGGGCCAGCACCTGCTGCCTCATGGTCACATAAGGTGGTTAACACTCCCATTAATCCTACCTCCAGTTCTCAAAATACTCATATGGCAGGGCTAGAAGGGCCCTATGAGGCCATTAGAAAGGCAGTAGAGGGTAATGATTAAGAGCATAGCTCAAGCTTCAGGTGGTCATTGATAGCAATCTTGACTCTTCTAACTAGGAGCTATGTGGCCTTGGGCAAGTCACTGAATTTCTCAGTTTTTCCATCTATAAAATGAGAGCCTAATAGCACCTGCCTCACAGGATTTTAGGGAAAATCGAGTGAAACAATGATTGCTAGTACTCTGAAGTTTGTGCCACAGAGTAAGGGCTGAATAAATGGTAGCTGTTATTGTTATCATTATCCCATTCCTGCTCCTGGTGCCCTGGCCTTTCATCGACATCACACTGTGGACAGGAGCTGTGTTGCTTAAGCAGGGACAAGTTTAAAAATTATGACTGTCACTGCAAGGAGAAGCTGCCTCTTCCTCTGCCCTCCTTGGAGGGTGAGACACTTGGGGTGGTACCTTCTGTTCCTGTGGGCTCTGAGTTGGGGCTTATGCTTTCTGTTGGGCTGGGCACATCTGCAGGGCTGGGTCTCCTGCTACTCATGCCTTTAGCGGTGCTGTGTTCCTGCTGGTTTAGAGAATGTGAACTGGAGGCAGTGAGCTGTTTTCCTCTGGCTGGGAATTTGGCCAGGGAACAGAGGAAATCCAACTGGGGTGAGGACAGGCTTTCTAGCTGGTGAGCAGGAACAATAGGAGGAGAGGGCCCTAGATGGGATTTCTGAATGGAAAAAAAAGAGAAGAAAGATAGACTGACAGAGGGGAGCTCCATGAAGCCTCAGGGCCACGCCTGCCCTATTTGGGCCACATTGTAGTGTTAGCCAAGTAGTGTCTTCTGAACTAACACACCAGTCTCCTGTATGTATTTGAAAATGGTGCTTCTTGTCAGGTAAGTGAACTGTGATTATGGAGAATATGCATTCACTACATACTGAGTGACAATGTAGTGGAATGGTTAGGGGCAGGACTCTGCAGCTAGACTGTCTGGGTTTGAACTCTTACTCCAAAACTTACCAGCTGTATTATTTTACTTCTCTGTGCCTCAGTTTCCTCATCTGTAAAATGCAAATAATAGTACCTATCTCGTAGGCTTGTTCTGAGCATTAAGTGAGTTAATAGGTGAAAAGTGCTTAGAACAGTGCCTGACACACAGTAACCACTCCACAAGTGTTTATTATTGTTATTAAGTCAACAAGCAGTTAAATCAAGAATTTAGTCAACAATCAATGCCTACTCTGTGCCATGCTGGGTAGAGAACATAAAAGTGATGTATAGGACGTGGCACCTGCTCTCAAAGTCCTCATATCTAGTAGTGTTATGCAAAGAGCTTTGAATGATGAGGCAGAAGACCTGGGTTTGAGACCTTGCTCTACTACTTAGGACTCTAGAGTAGTAGGTTGAAATGGAGGTCATCTGTTTTAACATTGTCCTCCTCCTGCCATGTAATACATTAAGTCCCTTACTGCCTGCTAGAAAAAGACAGTCAAACTCTGCTTGAAACCTTCAGAACAAGGACTCACTCCCTATCCAGGTTAGCCATGACATATTACTTGACTACTCTATGCCTCAGTTTCTCATCTGTTAGAATGATGGCAAATAATATGTACATCAGAGGCTTGTGAGCATCAAAAGAAAGAATGGTTGTGAATCTGTTAATCACCCTAAGACTTCAGGAGTCTGTTCATTAGGGTCAGGGAAAATCATTGCAGGGTAGATAAAAGATTGGCAGACTTTCAAAAGGGGCAAGAGAAAGTTCTGCTCCCATTTCTTGTGATACATGTGTGCAGGGGATGGGTGGCTATGAATCAATCACCAGAGCTGAGATGAGGAGGAGAAGGTGGAGCTTGCATTCTCCTTGGGGATAGGAGATAAAGGGGATTCTCCCAAGCTTAGTGGGCTGGGTATCAGTGTAAGGAGGGGAGAAGCTGTGCTGCAAGCTTTCAGCACCCACAGAGGCTATGGAAAAGAGAGGTATGGCAGCTGGAACTTGTCTATAGGGACTGACAGTAGGCTCATGTACCAGGTCTGGCACACTCCCAAAGGTTTGCAACTCTTTGACTGACACATGGATCCCTGCCTCAGCCCAGAGGCATGCTGCCACATCAAGTCACCAAATGTCTATCGCAACCATAGTGTAGACTCAGGTTACCAGCTATTAAGGACTGTCTGATTGTGCTGTCAACATCCCTGTCAACAGGATGAAAGAAAGGAGGGAGGAATGAGGTGGGAAGCAGTTCTGAAGGACACACATCTTTAAAGCTCACCCCAAGCTCCTGTATTTGAGAGATACGATCTAGAGCCCTTTCCTACCACATTCTGAGCCTACCTAACAAATACAGACTTCTATCACTAACTCTAAGGTGCTGACAGGCTGACCCCTGGTGCCACTGGATATGCCCAGGGCATCAGAAATAAGAGGAAGCAGTGGCAGCAGTATTAATTGAGCCTTGGAATACTTGGTCATGTTGCTGATACATCTGAAGTCTGGGAGTAAGAGGAAGTGAGTAGCATGAGAATAGTTTTAGACACAATGCTATGGATCAACTAGCATGTACGCAGTCCTTTTCTGGGTGTAGTAGATTAATAAGAAAAAAGTCTCACTCCTGGCCTCCAGGAGACTCCCTCCATGGGAGTATGTCTCAAGAGGGACAGTTCAGCATAGCAGGCAAGGTTCTGAGCTACAAGCAACAGAAATCAACTCTGATTTGGCCATTCAAGGAATGGCCAAAAGGAAGCAGTCATATGTGGTCAACAGATTGAGGCCAGCCCTAGGAACATAACCTGAGTCTCACAGTCTCCAAATCCCATCCTTTGTATATGTTAATGGAGCAGCAATGGTCAAAACAGTTCACAACTGTGTATTTCTTACAAGTTTACATATTGTTCTATCAAAATCATTATGTGTTATTCTTATTATATCAATAGTTACTTGATCTGCACAAATGAAGCTTGGAGGTACATAAGGAAGGTATTCTTTTTACCACTTTCCAGATGAGGTAAATGAGGTTCAGCAGGATTGGATACTGTCCAAGAGCCGGGATTCCAAATCAGGGTTTCTGACTCCAAACCTAGTGCTCTTTTCCTTACACATGTCACCCATCCCTCTGACTGTAAGTGAAGGAGTTGACCAACTTGTTGCTGATCCAAAGAATCAGGACCTGGGGACAGAAACTATAGGAAGACAGATGACAATTTACAAACAAAAAGAAGGTCCTAGCTAAAGGGTTGGCCATAGAGGGCTGCTTCAAGAATGAGTTAGCTCCTCAACACCAGGGAGTAAAGACTAAAGATTGCTTGCTGGGAATGTTGAAGAGAGAATCCAAATCTGGAAGAGAATGGAGGATAGATGCCTTCTGAGTCAATCAGCACTTCCTGTAATTGGCCTTTTCTGAGCAAGACTGGCCTTAAAATACCTGCTCAGTGCTTCAAGTGCCACAGAGACACAGGCCATTTCTCTTTGTTTCCCTGACCTCAGTCCACCTAATTAACTTCTCCACAAATGAGTGGGTGGTTTTCTATGCCTTTTTCTCTAAGCTGAACTAGCTGTTTCCTCTCAGCCTCTCTTCTAGGAGCAGCAGGCTGAGTTCCACAGCACTTGTCTGACACCTTTTTGTTTTCCTTTTTCCTGCTTACCCCTATTGTGACTTTGCCTGTGGAATGGGTCTGGTATAAAATGTTCTCATCTCCTCCTGCTGCTTCCTCTTTGCTCCGTTTACCAGACTCAGGATTACTCCCAGCTCTAATTATCTCCACCCCCTCCCCAAGACAGCCTGGAGCTCCACAACATGGTCTCAAGGTTTCCCAAATAGTAATTTCTTATTCAGCACATTCCCATCTTTCTCCCATCCCTCCACTCCAACTTTCAGACTCCCCTAGTATCCTCACACCATCTACCTGAGGTGATTAGGTCAAGAGCTCTTCATAAATTTTACATAGGGAAACTGAGGTCCCAATGAGGTAGGATGAGCAAGTTCCTCTAGAATGGGCATTGGCAAACTTTTTCTGTAAAGGACTGGATAGTAAATATTTTAGCCTTACAGGGGCACTATGGTCTCTATCATTTCTTCTCCTCTTCCTCCTCCATCTCCTCCTCCTCCTCCTTCTCCTTCAACACTTTAAAAAGTGAAAATCATTCTTCCATATGGGCCTTTCAATAACAGGCCCCTGACTGGATTTTGCCCAAACTTGGTAGTTTATCAACACCTGCCGTAGAGAAGTCTTCCCATCCAGTATTCAACAACCTTCACTTTCAAGAAATTCTCCTCCACATCTAACTTTTGTCCCTAGTGGTGCATTTTAAGACCATTCACCCTTGGTAAAATTTTTCTGTAAAATGTTTGTTGTTGTTGCTGTTGTTATTTTCCAAAATGCTCATACCCTGCTGCTCTTGCCCATTTCCCAGAATTTTTTACTACTCTAAAGTACTGTTCTAAAGGAAAGTTCATTAGAGGAAAATAAGAGTTCAGGGTGGTGATGGCTTCTCATTGTTTGAGCTGTGGCATTTTTCATTGGCTGGGATTGTTCCTGGGCAAGAAGAAAATCTTTCATTCTCTTGCTGGGGCAATAAAGTAACAACCTTTTTCTGTCAGAGATGCAAGGTATGTCTCTTCCTGCTTGGGGAAATTGACGATGAGTGGTAGGGCATGAGAGCTCCTTCTATAGGACTCTCCAACTTCAATTTTAAAGTTTTCTTTGTTAATTTTCACATTTACCCCCTTTGATCAAGATTTTTCTCTGACAGCATTGCTGATCAAGAGTCAGGGTCTCCACATCTATTCCCACATAAGGGGTGGTATCTATGTATGCACTCACTGGCATAGAGGCTTTAGCATCATTAAACCAAGGCTAAGCTGTCTGAATATATAGGCATGTCAACAAGCTTACAAATGGCCTCATTTATGTTGCCTGTCCCACAGAGATTCTTATATAGATATTTAAGAGATCTCATTTTCCCTTCCCAGGATTGGGTTAGATTGAAACAAGGATTGAGGTTAGGTGGGCTTAGTACCCTCAATTTATTAAACAGGACCAGAGGACAAATTAAACACACAGTGGCATTTGGAATTCCAGTGAAAATACTTATAGAGTGAACTAAAGGGGCATTACTGTCTTCGACAGATTGAAGTTTCTGGTGACAAATCCAACAACTGGAGTGGTCTCCCCTTTTCATAACAGATCGAGAAATGTGAGTAAAGGCATTGTCTTTCCATGAAAGAGAGAAAGAAAAGGGAAAGCAAGAACAGGCAGAGGTAAAACGATACATAAACCTGGTCCAGACATCCTGAGAAAGCTGTCTCCATCAGATGTTGTCTGCTTCAATTCCTGGAAATCTTTACTTTCAGGTCACCAACTGATGTGCAGGTCCAGTCAGGGGTTTGGTGTTTTCTTTAGGTGCAACATGTGAATCAAAAAGTCCATTCCATTCAGTTTGGTGGCACAAAGATTAGTCATCAGTACCTGATAGGGGCCCTTCCAGTGAGGTTGGAGAGGGCCCTTTTGAAGGTGTCTTTTGTAGTAAAAAAACTCTTCAGGTTGCAAAAGTGGTGTTAAGAGTCTGTGTCTCCTGGGAGTGTGGATGAACATATTTTTAGTAATGTTTCAGTATTTTATTTTATTTGGAAATGATCTAGATATTTGATGACTACCCATAATTTAATTTAACTTAGCAAAACTGTAAAGTTTCTAGTTACCAAAAAGACTTTGGGAAGCTACTTAAAAAGTTCACCTAGAAACATTTAAGCTCATTTATATCCATTTAATTTATTTGTTTTCAACAATAATGTTTAGATTACTTATGGGAATTTCATCATACCAAGTTATTTTCTTCCTAACAAATTTAGTAACAGAGATAACATGAACTCATCTGACCAATAAACCCAGGTAGAATGAAAGTTTTTAGTGTTGCTAACGCCAAAGACATGCCTGTTTCAATTAAACCAACAACCTTAAACTAGCTTTTATTTACTAAAAATTAACCCTAGTCATGTGAACTTGAACAGCATTTGGTTTAGTTTTTGTTATATTTCTTTAATTTATATGCACACTTGTTTGTTTTTATGCCAATTAAATAGAGCTGTTTTACAAATTAATTTTAGCAATACCATACAGAGTTAGAAGAGAAAAAATATACCACACATCTATAACACATATATACACATAGGTTTAGACACACATGAGCATACAGACAGAAGCAAACGGAGATATTATAGTTTTATTTTAAATTTTAGCCATGTATCAGCTACAATAACGCAAAAGTCAAAAGAATAGGTGGATCCGAGTTGTGTTTCTGGCAGATTATCAAAATTAAGGTTATTTGCTGTAGGTGTTAAGTGTCCTCTTAGAGCTGTTTTGGAGTCAATTTGTCTTTTAGAAACTTCTGCATACCAATCAAAGAATACATTCCATTGTCTCTTGAAAGGTTTGAAATCTTCTCATTCAAAGGTCACCCTTAGGGTTGACTTATTTAAAACAAAGTTTCTTCCCTTAGAACAGGATGGGTAACTTACCAAAAATCTTTAACAAACAGAAAGACAAAAGCAGAAAGCAAGTTTTCTCCTGGGACTTTTGGAGTATATTTGTCTGTTATAAAAAATCTGGGGTGATAGGTACTTACATTTTTCCTTCTAATTGTTTATTTTCCCTAGTTAACTTAGAAACAGTAATTAAGCTTTAGTGTTTGATTCCTCAGAGGGCTTGATTTTAAAGGGGCAGGTTTTCACAGAGGAGGAGAGAGGAAGATGGCACTGGGCGCAGGACATGCACACAAGATGGCTACCCCCACAAAGAAGATGGGGGGGAGAAGGAAGCCTCAGAAGCCATTTTGTCTTATTTCAATTGTTTGTTCATCTCAATTAATTTAGAAATCGTATTTTGCAAAGAGGTGATTTGGGGGTTGTGGATACAATTGGAAGACTCCAGGTACCCATTAAAATAAGCGTATAATTCAACTCATTTTATCTTAGAACTGTGACTTTCTAATTTAGTTCTGAGAAAAACAAGTTTGAAGATTGAAAGTTCACCATAATGGCCACTGGAGTTCTAGACTACTCTTGGTCATGTTGGCCCATTTATTTAAAAATGTGTATGTGTAGGGCTCATAGCTCTTAAATGTAAACCCAGCCAGGGTCCCTGAAGGAGGGCTACCCTTAGAGCATTTAGATGATTGAGATCCTATTTCTCAGGTTTTTCCCAAGAACAAAGAAAAATTCCTAGCTAGACCAATTCCATTCCAAGAGGAACCGTACCAAAGTGTTAGCACACTTCTGAAAGGAAAATAATTGATTACTTCTCAAGGACAAAGGGCAGAGCCTTGAACCAGAAAGAATAAAGCCTTTCATGATCTTGAATTAAGTTGGAGAACTCAAAATGCACAGAGAGTGGGCCCAGGATCTGAGAGACTCAGCAAACCAAAAGTAGGTGGCAACTCATGGAAGCCATGAGCACAGGAGCTCAGTGCAGGTACCTTGCATGATTCCAGGAGTTGCTTCCTTCTAGTCCCACTCTGACATCATAACTGTCAAATTTAAAAATAAAACATCCCATTATCTCACCAGAAAAATGAATTTATTCGGAAATAGCCAGAGGAATTGCAACTGGGGAAATGCAATCTACGGTGGACCATAAGTAAATCCAGAGAACAAAGGAGAGGAGGTTGCTTTTATAGGGAAAAGGGGGAGTTGGGAGGGTCTGTTCTAAATGAAAGTTTATTGGAGGAAAGTAAGAGTTCAGGGTGGTGAAGTCTTCTTATTGGCTGAGCTATGGTGTTTTTCATTGGCTGGGCTTGTTGCTGGGCAAAAAGAAAATCTTCCTTCCTCTTGCTGGGGTAGTAATATAGAAACCTTCTTCCTATTGGAGATGAAAGGTACATCTCTTCCTGTTTGAGGTAATTGATTATGAGTAATAGGGCATGAGCTCCCTTTACAGGTCTTCCCAACTCCAATTTTAGTTAAGGTTTCCTTTATTAATTTTCACAATATCTAATGCTTACTCTGCGTTAATAAGCACTGTGCTAGACACTTCTCCATTTACCAAATTATAGAATCATCACACATAAAAAATCATTATTATCTTACTTTTCCACATGGTGAAACTGAGGCCCAGAGAGATGGAGTGATTTACTTGGGGTCACATAGCTCACAAGGGATAGAGTTGGAAATTTTTCCCCTGCTATTAGGTTAAACCGTATGAAATTGCTGTTTTTGTTCAACAGTGGTCTAATATTGACAATGTTATATGGTTCAACCTAATGGAATGTAAACTCCTTGTGGCCAGGGAAGTTTTTCTACTTTCTTCACTCTTATAGCTCCATAACCTTGACTAGTGCTTGACCTATTAGTAAGTCAATACATATTTGTTGAATTAATGAATGAATGAAAAGGTATGTTTGTTTTTATAGTCCACACCCTTTCCCCTATGGTGATGTTTCCCAAACTTCAGTCACTTTTTTAACATCTTCAAAATTTGCCATATCTACATACTTGTGTACCTTTGAAAAGTATCCAATGGGTCCTGATCATACCCCAGTGGGGCATATGCCACCCTTTATAAACTGCTGTCCTTAACACCCTCTTGGCTACAGGGATGAACAAGAGTTAATAAATGTAGCAAAACAGAACAAAAAAAAAGTATAAGAGTTATTCAAAGGTCTAGGATGCAAATGGTCCTAAGGAAAACAGCAAATTAAGAAACATATATTAGGGACTTCACTGGTGGTCCAATGGTAAAGAATCCACCTTACAATGAGGGGGATGTGGGTTTGATCCCTGGTCAGGGAACTAAGATCCCACATGCCACAGGGCAGCTAAGCCTGCGTGCCACAACAACTGAGCTCACATGCCTCAACTAGAGAGCTTGCATGCCACAAACTACAGAGCCCATGCACTCTGGAGCCCGCACACCACAACTACAGAGAGAAACCCCGCATGCCACAACTAGAGAGAAGCCCCGTGCACCACAGTGAAGGATCTCACATGCCTCAACAAAGATCCCGTGTGCTGCAGCTGAGACCCAATGCAGCCAAAAATAAATAAAATAAATAAATACATAATAAATAAATCTTAAAAAAGAAACATCTATTAAAAAATATGAAATTCAGTAAGAAAGGTGAGAGTCTGTGGCATGTGAACCAAGATCATTCCCTCCCTTCTCCCTCTCAGGTCAGAGAGGCAAGACTTCACTCAGTACTCCTTAATCCAAGAAAAGAAGGTTTCCTCTCCCTCCAGCTCTCAGTTGGAAGCCTTTCTTTTCAAAAGGAGCAAGAAGTCAGCATTTCTCATCCTGCCTCTAGCTACTTGTAACAGAGCCAAGTCCCAAGGCAAGAACGGTTGAAAGGTGGGGCTTCCTCTTGCCACCCAGCATCCATTTGTAGAATGGAAGCTGTACCTTGGACACAACATGCTGAGAAGACTGAGGAACTAGTTACCTTGGCCAAGCTCTTGAGACTGTGGTTCCACACAGGAGAGACAAGTTGAAAGGCCACAGACTGCTGCCCTTCTCCAATCAAGTGCTTATCTCCTAGAGTAGTGGTGTCTCTCAGTCAGAAGCTTAACATAGTCCCTACCTTCAGCTCCAGGGCCCTGTCCCAAAAATAGTGCCAGAAATAGAAGCCAATCATAAATAGCTCCTAAGAAAGAAGAAAGATATGAAATCACAAATCTAACTTCCCAGTTTAAGATGTAAAAAAGAACAAACTGAACCTAAAGCATCCAATAGGAGAGAATATACAGTTTAGAATGGAAATTAATGAAAAAGAGAATAGAAAAACAATAAAGTCAATGAAACCAAAAACTGATTCTTTGAAAAGATCAACAAAATCAACAAGCCTTTAGGTAGAGTGACCAAGGTAAAGAGAGAAGACTCAAATTACTAGAATCAGAAATGAAAGAGGAGACATCACTACCAGCCTCACAGAAATTAAAAAGGATTATAAAGAACTACTAAAGCAATTGTAAGGTAATAAATTAGATAACTTAAATGAAATGGACACATTCCTAAAGAGAGAGAAACTAATGGAACTGTATCAAAAAGAAATAATCAATCTGACTAGACTTATAAAACATGAAGAGAATGAATTAATAATGCAAAAAATACCCACAAAAGAAAATCCACATGGCTTCAATGCTGAATTCTAACAAACACACAAAGAAGAATTAATAACAATTATTTACAAAATCTTCCCCAAAATATGAGAAGGAAACACTTCCCAGCTCAACTTATGATGCCAGCATTACTCTGATACCAAAACCAGACAAACACATCACAAGAAACTATAGATCAGCGACTTTTAGGAATATGGGCGTAAAAATCCTCAACACAGTACTAGCAAACCAAATACAGCATCATATAAAAAGAATTATGCAACATGACCAAATAGGACTTATCTCAGGAATGAAAAGTTGGTTTAACATTTGGAAATCAACTAGTGTACTACATATCAATATAATAAACAGTAAATTCAAGTGATTTTCTCAATCAATGCAGAAAAATAATTTGACAAAATCCAGCACGTTTTCGTGAAAAAAACATTCAACAAACCAGGAATGGAAGAGAACTTTCTTAACCTGATAGACTGCATCTATGAAACACCCACAGGTAACATCATCCATACTTAAAAAAGGAAGACTACACTCTGTATGACAGACTCTAGATCCATCCACCTCATTACAAATAACTCAATTTCATTTCTTTTTATGGCTGAGTAATATTCCATTGTAAATATGTGCCACATCTTCTTTATCCATTCATCTGTTGATGGACACTTAGGTTGCTTCCTTGTCCTGGCTATTGTAAATAGAGCTGCAATGAACATTGGGGCACATGTATATTTTGAATTATGGTTTTCTCAGGGTATATGCCCAGTAGTGGGATTGCTGTGTCATATGGTAGTTCTATTTTTAGTTTTTTAAGGAACCTCCATTCTGTTCTCCATAGTAGCTGTATCAATTTACATTCCCACCAACAGTGCAAGAGGGTTCCCTTTTCTCCACACCCTCTCCAGCATTTATTTTTTGTAGATTTTTTGATGATGGCCATTCTGACCTGTGTAAGGTGATACCTCATTGTAGTTTTGATTTGCATTTCTCTAACGATTAGTGATGTTGAGCATCCTTTCATGTGGTTGTTGGCAATCTGTATATCTTCTTTGGAGAAATGTCTATTTAGGTCTTCTGCCCATTTTTGGATTGGGTTTTTTGTCAGAAAGAGAAAAACAAATACTGTATGCTAACACATATATATGGAATCTAAAAAAAAAAATGGTTCTGGAGATCCTACGGGCAGGACAGGAATAAAGACGCAGATGTAGAGAATGGGCTTGAGGACATGGGGAGGGGGAAGGGTAAGCTGGGACGAAGTGAGAGGGTGGTATGGACATATATACACTACCAAATGTAAAATAGATAGCTAGTGGGAAGCAGCCATATAGCACAGGGAGATCAGCTCGGTGCTTTGTGACCACCTAGAGGGGTGGGATAGGGAGGGTGGGAGGGAGATGCAAGAGCGAGGAGATATGGGGATATATGTATATGTATAGCTGATTCACTTTGTTATAAAGCAGAAACTAACACATCATTGTAAAGCAATTATACTCCAATGAAGATGTTAAAAAAAAAAAAAGATAGACTAGATTGTTTCCCCTAAGATCAGGAACAAGACATGGACCTGTTCTTACCATTTCTATTCAACACTGTACTGGAAGTTCTAACCAAGACAATTAGGCAAGAGAATAAAATAAAAGTCTCCCAGATTGGAAAGGAAGAAATAAAAATCTCCCTATTCAGAGATGTCATGCTTTTGTATAGAGAAAGTCATGAGAAATCCACCAAAAGACTTAAAAAAATAAACTAATAAACATGTTGAGCAGGGTCACAGGATACAAGATCAATATACAGAGGTGGTATTTCTGTAACACTTGCAATAAGAAAATTTAGGAATGAAGTTAAGAAAGCAATTCCATTTGCAATAACATCAAAAAAGATATTTAGGATTAAATATAACAAAAGCAGTGCAAAACTAAAATAAAAACTACAAAACATTGTTGAAAGAAATTTAAGAAGGTCAACATAATTGGGAAAACATCCTAAGATAATGGACAGGAAGTCTTAACATTGTTAAGATGACAATGCTCCCCAAGGTGATCTCTAGATTCAATGCAATCACTATCAGAATACCAGCTGACTCTATGTAGTAAGAACTAGACAGGCTGATTCTAAAGTTCATATCAATTGCAAGGGACCCAGAATGGCCAAACCAATTTTTTTAATGGAGCTCTCACAATTCCTGATTTCTAAATTTACTACAAGGCCACACTAATCAAGATATTGTGCCACTGGCACATGGATAGACATAAAGACCAACAGAATAGAATTGAGAGTCCAGAAATAAAACCATACATCCATATTCAACTGATTTTCAACAAGTGTGTCAAACCATCCAATGTGGAAATAATAGTCTTTTCAACAAATGATGCTTGGACAGACATTTGCAAAAGAATGAAGTTGAAACCTTACCTCACATCATTTACAAAAATGAACTAAAAATTGATTAAAGACCTAAATTTAAAAGGTGAAACTATAAAACTCTTAGAATAAATCATAGAAAAAAATTGAAAAAAAATCTTTAATTACATGGAGATAAGTAATTTACCTGAAAGATTTCAAAGTAATGGTCAAAAAGATGCTCACTGAACTGGGGCGAAGAATGGAATAACACAGTGACAACTTTAACAAAGAGATGAAAAGTATAAGAAAGTACCAAATAGAAGCCACAGAGCTGAAGGATACAATAACTGAACTGAAAAATACACTAGTAGTCAACTCAAAGACAAGGTAGTGAAATTCAACCAATCAGAGCAGCAAAAAGAAAAAGAATGAAAAAAAGTGGAGTTATCTAAAGGGACTTATGGGAAAACATCGAAGAGACTAATATTCACATCATATGGCTCTCAGAAGTAGAAGAGAGAGTAGAAGGAGCAGAAAACTTATTTAAAGAAATAATGGCTGAAAATTTCCCTAACCTGAGTAAGGAAACAGACACCCAGATCCAGGGATCCTAGAGAGTTCAAACTAAGAGGAACCCAAAGAGACCCACACCAATACACATTAAAATTAAAATGTCCAAAGTTAAAAAAAAGGAGAGAATATTAAAAGCAGAAAGAGAAAAACAACTCGTTATGTACAAGGGAACGCCCATAAGAGTAGCAGCATATTTTACAGCAGAAACTTTGCAGGACAGAAGGGAATGGCACAATGTATTCAAAGTGCTGAAAGAAGAAAACTTCCACCCAAAATACTCTACCCAGAAAAGTTATAATTCAGAAGTGAAGGGGGATAGAGTTTTCCAGACAAGGAAAAGCTAAAGTAGTTCATCACCACTAAACTGGCCTTACAAGAAATGTAAAAATGGCTTCATTAAGCTGAAAAGAAAGAGCACTAATTAGTAACAAGAACACATATGAAAGAATTAATCTCACCGGAAAGGCAAAGATGTAGTAAAGATAGTGGATTAATCACTTATAAAGCTAGTATGAAGGTTAAAACACAAAAGTAGTAAAAGTAACTATGATTACAGTAATTGGTAAGGGATGTACAAGATAAAAATATATAAAATGTGACATCAAAGACATAAAATATGGGGGGAGTAATAATGTTGAACTTTACAATGAGATCAAACTTAGTTTGTTATCACTTAAACTACACTGCTATAGATATAAGTTGTTATATGTAATCCTCATGGTAACCACAAAGCAAAAACCTATAGTAAATATGCAAAAGATAAAGAGAAAGGAATATAAGTCATCAAACCAAAGGAAGAGAGCAAGAGAAGAAAGAAACAGACAGGAAGTACAAAAATGGCCAGAAAACAATTAGCAAATTGGTAATAAGCCCAAGTCTATCAACAATCACTTTAAATGTAAATTGACTAAATTTTCCAATAAAAACACATAGAGTAGTTGAATGGATTAAATAAAAAGACCCATTTATCTATATGCTGCCTACAAGAGAAACTTTGGATGTAAGGGCACAACACACAGACTGAAAGTGAAATGATGGAAAATGGTATTGTATGCAAATGGAAACCAAAATAAAGCTGGCGTAGCTCTACTTATATCATACAAAATAGACTTTAAAACAAAGACTGTAATAAGAGACAAAGAAGGTCATTATATGATGATAAAAGTGTCAATCCAACAAGGAGATATAATATTTGTAAATATTTATGCACCTAACATAGAAGTAATTAAATATATAAGAAAATATTAACATAACAAAAGGGAGAAATAGACAGCACTACAACAATAGTACAGGACTTTAATACCCCACTGACATCAATGGATATATCATTAAGAGAGAAAATCAATAAGGAAACATGGGGCTTAAACAACACATTAGACCAGATGAACTAAATGGATATTTATAGAACATTCCATCCAAAAGCAACAACATACTCAATTCTTCTCAAGTGCACATGGAATAGTTTTCAAGGTAGACATGTGCTACATCATAAAATAAGTTTTAATAAATGTAAGAGGACTGAAGTCAAATCAGATATCTTTTCATACCACAATGGTATGAAACTAGAAATTAATTACACAAAGAAAACAGAAAATTCACAATTATGTGCAGATTAAACAACATGCTACTGAACAGCCAATGGGTCAAAGAAGAAATCAAAAGAGAAATAAAAAAGAATACCTTGAGAAAAATGACAACGAAAATGTAACATACCAAAATTCATGGGATGTAGCAATAGCATTTCTAAGAGGAAAATTCTTAGCAATAAATGCCTTACTCAGAAAACAAGAAAAGTTGATAATAAACAAGCTAACTTAACACCTAAAGAAATAAAAAAAAGAAGAATAAACAAAGACGAGAGTTAGAAGAAGGAAGGAAACAACAAAGATTAGAGCAGCAATAAATGAAATATTGACTACAAAGACAGTAGAAAAGGTCAATGAAACCAAGAGTTTGTTCTTTGAAAAGATAAATCACCAAAGTTTTAGCTATATTCACCAAGAAAATAAGAGAGAAGATTAAAATAAATAAAATCATAAATGAAACAGGAGATATTACAACTAATAACACAGAAATACAAAGAATCATAAGAGACAACCATGAGCAATTTTATGCTAAAAGAATTGACCACCTGGAATAAATGGATAAAGTCCTAGAAACATAGAACCTGCCAAGACTGAATCATTATTAAACAGAAAATCCGAACAGAACCATTACTAGTAAAGAGATTGTATCAGTAATAAAGAACCTCTCAATAAACAAAAGTCCAGGACCAGACAACTTCTCTGGTGACTTCTATCAAGCATTCAAGGAAGAATTAATACTAATCCTTTTCAAACTCTTCCAAAAATTGAAGAGAAGGGAACTCCCAAACTCATTTTGTGAGGCCAGCATTACCCTAATAACAAAACCAGACAAGGATGCTAAAAATAAATAAAATTACTGGACAATATCCCTGATGAATATAGATTCAAAAATTCTCAACAAAATATTAGCAAACTGAATTCAACAATACATTAAAAGGATCATACACCATGATCAAGTGGGATATATTCCAGGGATGCAATAATATTTCTTTTTTATCATTAAAAAAAGGTGTATTGAAGTGTAATTGATGTACAGTATTATATGTTACAGGTGTACAATATAGTGATTCACACATTTTAAAGGTTATACTCCATTTATAGTTTTTATAAAATATTGGTTATATTCCCCATGTTGTACAATATATCCTTGTAGCTTTTTTATATGTAATAGTTTGTACCTCTTAAGCTCCTACCCTTATATTGCCCCTCCCCACTTCCATCTCCCCATTGGTAACCACTAGTTTGTTCCCTATATTTGCGAGTCTGCTTCTTGTTGTTATATTCACTCATCTGTTGTATACTTTAGATTCCACATATAAGTGATATCATACAGTATTTGTCTTTCTCTGTCTGACTTATTTCACTTAGCATAATACCCGCCACATCCATGTTGCTGCAAATGGCAAAATTTGATTCTTTCTTATGGCTGAGTTGTATTCCATTGTGTGTATGTGCTTGTATGTGCGTGTGTGTGTGTGTGTGTGTGTGTGTGTATACATGTACCACATCTTCTTTGTTCATCCATATCTTGATGGACAATTAGGTTTCTTTCATGTCTTGGCAATTATAAATAATACTGCTATGAATATTGGGGTGATGTATATTTTCAAATTAGTGGGGTATTTTCAGATGTATAAACAGGAGTAGAATTGGTGGGTCAAATGGTAGTTCTAGTTTTAGTTTTATGAGAAACCTCCTTACTGTTTTCCAGTGGCTGCAACAAATTATATTTCCATCAACAGTGTACAAGGGTTCCCTTTTCTCCACATCCTTGTCAACATTTTTTATTTGCATACTTTTTGATGATAGCTATTCTTTTTTTAATTCAAACAAAAACACTTCGCTTTTATTTTTCCCATATGGGAATGTGGAGAGGGTTGAGGCAGAATAAATCTATTTGCAACTTCTTCCAATGAAAGTTATTAAGAAATTGATGATTAATTTTATATTCAGCCTCCCAAGTATTTTAAAAATCCAAGCCATTTATGTTTATTTTACTTAGGAATAGTGTAAGAAAATAGTGTGAGTGAAATATTTCACTCTGCCCTAACAGTTTTTTTTTACCATTTTTATTGAAGTATAATTGCTTTACAATGGTGTGTTTGTTAGTTTCTGCTTTATAACAAAGTGAATCAGTTATACATATACATATATCACCCTATCTCTTCCCTCTTGTGTCTCCCTCCCTCCCACCCTCCTTATCCCAGCCTTCTAGCTGGTCACAAAGCACTGAGATGATCTCCCTGTGCTATGAGACTGCTTCCCACTAACTATCTATTTTACATTTGGTAGTGTATATACACTACCACTCTCTCACTTTGTCCCAGCTTACCCATCCCCCTCCCCATGTCCTCAAGTCCATTCTCTAGTAGGTCAGGGTCTTTATTCCCGTCTTGCCCATAGGTTCTTCATGACTTTTTTTTTTTTAGATTCCATATATATGTGTTAGCATACGGTATTTGTGTTTCTCTTTCTGACTTACTTCACTCTGTATGACAGTCTCTAGGTCCATCCATCTCACTACAAATAACTAAATTTTGTTTCTTTTTATGGATGAGTAATATTCCATTGTATATTAGTGCCAAATCTTCTTTATCCATTCATCTGTCAATGAACACTTAGGTTGATTCCATGTCCTGGCTCTTATAAATAGAGCTACAGTGAATATTGTGGTACATGACTCTTTTTGAATTACGGTTTTCTCAGGGTATATGCCCAGTAGTGGGATTGCTGGGTCGTATGGTAGTACTATTTTTAGATTTTTAGGAACCTCCATACTGTTCTCCATAGTGGGTGTATCAACTAACATTCCCACCAACAGTACAAGAGGGTTCCCTTTTCTCCACACCCTCTCCAGCATTTATTGTTTCTAGATTTTTTGATGATACCCATTCTGACTGGTGTGAGAGGATATCTCATTGTAGTTTTGATTTGCATTTCTCTAATGATTAATGATGTTGAGCACTCTTTCATATGTTTGTTGGCAATCAGTATATCTTCTTTGGAAAAATGTCTATTTAGGTCTTCTGCCCATTTTTGGATTGGGTTGTTTGGTTTTTTGATATTGAGCTGCATGAGCTGCTTGTAAATCTTGCAGATTAATCCTTTGTCAGTTGCTTCATTTGCAAATATTTTCTCCCATTCTGAGGGTTGTCTTTTGGTCTTATTTATGGTTTCCTTTGCTGTGCAAAAGCTTTTAAGTTTCATTAGGTCCTATTTGTATATTTTTGTTTTTATTTCCATTTCTCTAGGAGGTGGATCAGAAAGGATATTGCTGTGATTTATGTCATAGAGTGTTCTGCCTATGTTTTCCTCTAAGAATTTGATAGTGTCTGGCATTACATTTAGGTCTTTAATCCATTTTGAGTTTATTTTTCTGTATGGTGTTAGGGAGTGTTCTAATTTCATTCTTTTACATGTAGCCGTCCAGTTTTCCCAGCACCACTTATTGAAGAAGCTGTCTTTTCTCCACTGTATATTCTTGCCTCCTTTATCAAAGATAAGGTGACTTTTGTGCATGGGGTTGTCTCTGGGCTTTCTATCCTGTTCCATTGATCTATATTTCTGTTTTTGTGCCAGTACCATACTGTCTTGATTACTGTAGCTTTGTAATATAGTCTGAAGTCAGGGAGCCTGATTCCTCCAGCTCTGTTTTTCTTTCTCAAGATTGCTTTGGCTATTCAGAGTCTTTTGTGTTTCCATACAAATTGTGAAATTTTTTGTTCTAGTTCTGTGAAAAATGCCATTGGTAGTTTGATAAGGATTGCATTGAATCTGTAGATTGCATTGGGTAGTATAGTCATTTTCACAATGTTGATTCGTGCAGTCCAAGAACATGGTTAATCTCTCCGTCTATTTGTATCATCTTTAATTTCTTTCATCAGTGTCTTATAGTTTTCTGCATACAGTTCTTTTGTCTCCTTAGATAGGTTTATTCTTAGGTATTTTATTCTTTTTTTTGCAATAGTAAATCGGAGTGTTTTCTTAATTTCACTTTCAGATTTTTCATCATTGGTATATAGCAATGCAAGAGATTTCTGTGCATTCATTTTGTATCCTTCTACTTTACCAAATTCATTGATTAGCTCTAGTAGTTTTCTGGTAGCATCCTTAGGATTCTCTGTGTATAGTATCATGTCGTCTGCAAACAGTGACAGCTATACTTCTTCTTTTCCAGTTTGGATTCCTTTTATTTATTTTTCTTCTCTGATTGCTGTGGCTAAAACTTCCAAAACTATGTTGAATAATAGTGGTGAGAGTGGGCAACCTTGTCTTGTTCCTGATCTTAGTGGAAATGGTTTCACTTTTTCACCATTGAGGACGATGTTGGCTGTGGGTTTGTCATAGTTGGCCTTTATTATGTTGAGGTAAGTTCACTGTATGCCTACTTTCTGGACGTTTTTTATCATACATGGGTGTTGAATTTTGTTGAAAGCTTCTCTGCTGCTATTGAATTGATCATATGGTTTTTCTCCTTCAATTTGTTACTATGGTGTATCACATTGATTGCTTTGCATATATTTAAGAATCCTTGCATTCCTGGGATAAACCCCACTTGATCATGGTGTATGATCTTTTTAATGTGCTGTTGGATTCTGTTTGCTAGTATTTTGTTGAGGATTTTTGAATCTATGTTCATCAGTGATATTGGTCTGTAGTTTTCTTTTTTTGTGATATCCTTGTCTGGTTTTGGTATCAGGTTGACAGTGGCCTCGTAGAATGAGTTTGGGAGTGTTCCTCCCTCTGCAATACTTAGGAAGAGTTTGAGAAGGAAAGATGTTAACTGTTTTCTAAATGTTTGCTAGAATTCACCAGTGAAGCCATCTGGTCCCGGGCTTTTGTTTGTTGGAAGATTTTAAATCACAGTTTCAATATCAATGCTTGTGATTGGTCTGTTCACATTTTCTATTTCTTCCTGGTTCAGTCTTGGAAGGTTGTGAATTTCTACGAATTGGTCCATTTCTTCCAGGTTGTCCATTTTATTGGCATATATTTGCTTGTAGTAATCTCTCATGATCCTTTGTATTTCTGCAGTGTTAGTTTTTACTTCTCCTTTTTCATTTCTAATTCTATTGGTTTGTGTCTTCTCCCTTTTTTTCTTGATGAGTCTGGCTAATGGTTTATCAATTTTGTTTATCTTCTCAAAGAACCAGCTTTTAATTTTATTGATCTTTGCTATCGTTTCCTTCATTTCTTTTTCATTTATCTCTGATCTGATTTTTATGATTTCTTTCTGTCTGCTAACTTTGGGGTTTTTTTTTTGTTCTTTTTTCTCTAATTGCTTTAGGTGTAAGGTTAGGTTGTTTGAGATAGTTCTTGTTTCTTAAGGTAGGATTCTATTGCTCTAAACTTCCCTCTTAGAACTGCATTTGCTGCATCCCATAGGTTTTGGGTCATCACGTTTTCATTGCCATTTGTTTCTAGGTATTTTTTGATTTCCTCTTTGATTTCTTCAGTCATCTCTCGGTTATTAAGTAGTGTACTCTTTAGCCTCCATGTGTTTGTATTTTTTACAGACTTTTTCCTGTAATGGATATCTAGTCTCATAGCATTGTGGTTGGAAAAGATACTTGATATGATTTCAATTTTCTTAAAATTGCCAAGGCTTGATTATGATGTATCCTGGAGAATGTTCCATGAGCACTTGAGAAGAAAGTGTATTCTGTTGTTTTTGGATGGAATGTCCTATAGATATCAATTCAGTCCATCATATTCAATGTATCATTTAAAGCTTGTGTTTTCTTATTGATTTCCATTTTGGATGATCTGTCCATTGGTGAAAGTGAGGTGTTAAAGTCCCCTACTATAATTGTGTTACTGTCGATTTCCCCTTTTATGGCTGTTAGTATTTGCCGTATATATTGAGGTGCTCCTTTGTTGGGTGCATAAATATTTACGATTTTTATATCTTCTTCATGGATTGATCCCTTGATCATTACGTAATATCCTTCTTTGTCTCTTGTGATAGTCTTTGTTTTAAAGTCTATTTTGTCTGATATGAGAATTTCTACTCCAGCTTTTTTTTAAACTTTTTATAAATTTATTTATTTTTATTTATTTATTTTTGGCTATGTTGGGTCTGTGTTTCTTTGCGAGGGCTTTCTCTAGTTGCGGCGAGTGGGGGCCACTCCTCATCACGGTGCGCAGGCCTCTCACTGTTGTGGCCTCTCTTGTTGTGGAGCACAGGCTCCAGATGTGCAGGCTCAGTAGTTGTGGCTCATGGGCCCAGTTGCCCCGCGGCACATGGGATCTTCCCGGACCAGGGCTCGAACCCATGTCCCCTGCATTGGCAGGCAAATTCTTAACCACTGCGCCACCAGGGAAGCCCCAGCTTTCTTTTGACTTCCATTTGCACAGAATATCTTTTTCCATGCCCTCGTTTTCAGTCTGTATGTGTCCCTAGGTCTGAAGTGCGTCCCTTGTAGAAAGCATATGTATGGGTCTTGTTTTTGTAGCCATTCAGCCAGTCTATGTCTTTTGGTTGGAGCATTTAATCCATTTACATTTAAGGTAATTATCGATATGTATGTTCCTATTACCATTTTCTGAATGGTTTTGGGTTTGTTATTGTAGGTCTTTTCCTTGTCTTGTGTTTCCTGCCTACAGACGTTTCTTTCGTATTTGTTGTAAAGCTGGTTTGGTTGTGCTGAATTCTCTTAGCTTTTGCTTGTCCGTAAAGGTTTTAATTTCTCCATCAAATCTGAATGAGATCCTTGCTGGGTAGAGTAATCTTGGTTGTAGGTCTTTCCCTTTCATCACTTTAAATGTGTCCTGCCACTCCCTTCTGGTTTGCAGAGTTTCTGCTGAAAGTTCAGCTGTTAACCTTATGGGGATTCCCTTGTATGCTCTTTTTTCCCCCCCTTGCTGCTTTTAATGTGTTTTCTTTGTATTTAATTTTTGATAGTTTGATTAATATGTGTCTTGGCATGTTTCTCCTTGGATTTATCCTGTATGGGACTCTCTGTGCTTCCTGGACTTGATTAACTCTTTCCTTTCCCATACTAGGGAAGTTTTCAAGTATCATCTCTACAAATATTTTCTCAGCCCCTTTCTTTTTCTCTCCTTCTTCTGGAACCCCTATAATTTGAATGTTGGTGCGTTTAATTTTGTCCCAGAGGTCTCTGAGACTGTCCTCAATTCTTTTCATACTTTTTTCTTTATTCTGCTCTGCAGTTGTTATTTCCACTATTCTATCTTCCAGGTCACTTATCCGTTCTTCTGCCTCAGTTATTCTGCTATTGATCCCTCCTAGAGAATTTTTAATTTCATTTATTGTGTTGTTCATGATTGTTTGTTTGCTCTTTAGTTCTTCTAGGTCCTTGTTAAACATTTCTTGTATTTTCTTCATTCTATTTCCAAGATTTTGGATCATCTTTACTATCATTATTTTGATTTTTTTTCCAGGTAGACTGCCTATTTCCTCTTCAGTTGTTAGGTCTGGTGGGTTTTTATCTTGCTCCTTCATCTACTGTGTGTGGTTTTTTTTTGTCTTCTCATTTTGCTTAACTTACTGTGTTTCCGGTCTCTTTTTTGCAGGCTGCAGGTTCATAGTTCCCATTGTTTTTGGTGTCTTCCCCCAGTGGTGAAGGTTAGTTTAGTCAGTTGTGTAGGCTTCCTGTTGGAGGGGACTAGTGACTGTGTTCTGGTGGATGAGGCTGGAATTTGTCTTTCTGGTGGGCAGGCCCACGTCTGGTGGTGTGTTTTGGGGTGTCTGTGACCTTATTATGATTTTAGGCAACCTCTCTGCTAATGGGTGGGGTTGTGTTCCTGTCTTGCTAGTTGTTTGGCATAGGGTGTCCAGCACTGTAGCTTGCTGGTCGTTGAGTGGAGCTGAGTCTTGGCATTAAGATGGAGACCTCTGGGAGTTTTTTGCCATTTGATATTACATGGAGCTGGGAGGTCTCTGGTGGACTAATGTCCTGAACTTGGCTCTCCCACCTCAGAGGCACAGTCCTAATGCCTGGTTGGAGCACCAAGAGCCTGTCCTCCACTCTGCTCAGAATAAAAGGGAGAAAGAAAGAAGGAAAGAAAGAAAGAAAGAAAGAAAGAAAGAGAGAGAGAGAGAGAGAAAGAAAGAAAGAAAGAAAGAAAAAGATAAAATAAAATTTAAAAAAGTTATTAAAATAAAAAACAAAAAATAATTATTAATAAAAATTTTAAAGTAATTTAAAAAAGAAAGAAAGAAAGAAGAGAAAAACCAAACCAAGAAACAAATCCACCAATGATAACAAGTGCTGAAAACTATACTAAAAAAATAAGTAAATAAAATGGACAGACAGAACCCTAGGGCAAATGGTAAAAGCAAAGCCATACAGACAAAATCACACACAGAAACATACACATACACACTCACAAAAAGAGAAAAAGGGAAAAAAAATATATATATATCACTGCTCCCAAAGTCCACCTCCTCAATTTGGTATGATTCATTGTCTATTCATTTATTCCACAGATGCAGGGTACATCAGGTTGACTGTGGAGATTTAATCCTTTGCTCCTGAGGCTGCTGGGAGAGATTTCCCTTTCTTTTTTTTTTTTGTTTGCACAGCTCCTGGGATTCAACTTTGGATTTGGCCCTTCCTTTGCGTGTAGGTCACCTGAGGGCATCTATTCTTCACTCAGACAGGGCGGGGTTAAAGGAGCAGCTGATTCGGGAGCTCTGGCTCACTCAGGCCAGGGGGAGGGAGGGGTATGGAGTGCGGGGCAAGCCTGAGGCGGCAGAGGCCGGCGTGAGTTTGCACCAGCCTGAGGCATGCCATGTGTTCTCCCGGGGAAGTTGTCGCTGGATCATGGGACCCTGGCAGTGGTGGGCTGCACAGACTCCTGGGAGAGGAGGTGTGGATAGTGACCTGTGCTTGCACACAGGCTTCTTGGTGGCTGCAGAAGTAGCCTTAGCATCTCTTGCCTGTCTCTGTAGTCAGCGCTGGTAGCTGCAGCTCATGCCTGTCTCTGGAGCTCCTTTAAACAGTGCTCTTAATCCCTTCTCCTTGTGCACCAGGAATCAAAGAGGCAAGAAAAAGTCTCTTGCCTCTTTGGCAGTTCCAGACCTTTTCCCGGACTCCTTCCCATCTACCGTGGTGCACTAGCCCCCTTCAGGCTGTGTTCACGCAGCCAACCCCAGTCCCCTCCCTGGGATCCAACCGAAGCCAGAGCCTCAGCTCCCATCCCCCACCCTTCCCTGCAGGTGAGCAGACAAGCCTCTCGGGCTGGTTAGTGCTGGTCTGCACCATTCCTCTGTGCGGGAATCTTTCAGCTTTATTCTCCGCACCCCTGTTGCTCTGCTCTCCTCCATGGCTCCGAAGCTTCCCCCCTCCGCCACCCGCAGTCTCCGCCTGTGAAGGGGCTTCCTAGTGTGTGGAAACCTTTCTTCCTTCACAGCTCCCTCCCACTGGTGCAGGTCCCGTCCCTATTCTTTCGTCTCTGTTTTTTCTTTTTTCTTTTGCCCTACCAAGGTACGTGGGGAAGTTTCTTGCCTTTTGGGAGGCCTTAGGTCTTCTGCCAGCATTCAGTAGGTGTTCTATAGGAGTTGTTCCACAGGTAGATGTATTTCTGATGTATTTGTGGGGAGGAAAGTGACCTCCACGTCTTACTCTTCCGCCATCTTGAAGCTCCTCCCCTGATGATAGCTTTTCTGACAGGTGTGAGGTGATATCACATTCTGGTTTGATTTGCATTTTCCTGATGATTAGTGATGTTGAGCATATTTTTATGTGCCTGTTGGCCATCTGCATGTCCTCTGTGGAAAAATGTCTATTCAGGTCTCTTGCCCATTTTTTGCTTGGGTTATTTTTTTGATATTGATTTATGTGGACTGTTTACATGTGTTGGATATTAACCCCTTATCGGTCATACCATTTGCAAATATTATCTCCCATTCTGTGGGTTGTCTTTTCATCTTGTCAGTGGCTTCCTTTGCTGTGCAAAAGTTTTTAAGTTTAATTAGGTCTCAATTTTCTATTGTTGCTTTTATTTCCTTTCCTTTAGGAGACATCCAAAAAACTAATATTGCTATGATTTATGTCAAAGAGTGTTCTACCTGTTTCCATCTAGTAATTTTATTGTTTCCACTCTTACATATAGGTCTTTAATACATTTTGAGTTTATTTTGTATATGGTGTTAAACAATGTTCTAATTTCATTCTTTTACATGTAGCTGTCCTGTTTTCCCAGCACCACTTATTGATGTGACTGTCTTTTCTCCATTGTGTATTCTTGCCTCTTTTGGTGTAGATTAATTGACCATTAGTGTGTGGGTTTACCTCTGGGCTTTCTTTCCTGTTCCATTGATCTATATGTCTGTATTTGTGCCAGTACCACACTGTTTTGATTACTGTAGCCTTGTAATGTAGTCTGAAGTCAGGGAGCATGATTCCTCCAGGTCTGTTCTTCTTTCTTTCTCAAGATTTCTTTTGCTCTTTGAGGTCTTTTGTGTATCCATAAAATTTTTAAAATTATTTGTTCTAGTTCTGTGAAAAATGCCCTTGGTATTTTGATAAGAATTGCATTGAATCAGTAGACTTCCTTGGGTAGTATGGTCATTTTAACAATATTAATTCTTCCAGTCCAAGAGCACGATATATCTTTCCATATGTTTGTGTCATCTTCAATTTCTTTCATCAGTGTCTTATAGTTTTCTGAATGCAGGTCTTTTACCCCCTTACGGTTTATTCCTATATGTTTTATTCTTTTTGATGCAATGGTAAATGGGATTGTTTCCTTCATTTTTCTTACTGATGGTTTGTTTTCAGTGCTTACAAATGCAACAGTATTTTAATTTTGTATCCTGCAACTTTACCACATTCATTCATTAACTCTAGTAATTTTCTGGTGGTATGTTTAAGATTTTTCATTTATATACCATGTCATCTGCAAACAGTGACAGTTTTACTTCTTCCTTTCCATTCTGGATTCCATTCATTTCTTTCTCTTCTCTGATTTCTTTGACTAAGACTTCCAGTACTACGTTGAGTAAAAGTGGCAAGAGTGGGCATCCTTGTCTTGTTCCTGATCTTAGAGGAAATGCTTTCAGCTTTTCATCATTGATTATGTTGTTACCTGTGGGTTTGTCATATATATCCTTTATTGTGTTGAGGTATGTTCCCTCTAAGCCTACTTTCTAGAGAGTTTTTTTAATCATAAATGGATGTTGAATTTCATCAAAAACCTTTATATGTCTATTGAGATGATCATATATTTTTTAGTTTTCAATTTGGTAATGTGGTGCATCACATGGATTGATTTGTGCATTTGAAAAATCCTTGCATCTTTGGGATAAATCCCACTTGATCATGGTGTATTATCCTTTTAATGTATTGTTGGATTTGGTTTCCTAATAATTTGTTGAGGATTTTTGCATCTCTGTTTAGCAGTGATAACTGATACAGTCTAATACAGTGGACTGTAGTTTTCTTTTTTTAAATAATTTTGTCTGGTTTTGGTATTAGGATGATGCTGGCCTTGAAGAATCATTTTAGAATTGTTCATTCTTTTGAAATTTTTTAGTATAGTTTGAGAAGTGTATGTGTTAACTGTACTGTAAATTTTTGGTAGAATTCAACTGTGAAGCCATCTGGTCCTTAGTTTTTGTTTGTTGGGAGTTTTTAAATTACTGATCCAATTTCATTACTGGTAATTGGTCTGTCCAAATTTTCTATTTCTCCTTGGTGCAGTCTTGGGAGATTGTACCTTTCTGAGAATTTGTCCGTTTCTTCTAGGTTGTCCATTTTTTAGCATATAGTTGCTCATATTATTTTTTATGATCCTTTTTATTTCTGTGGTGTTTGTTTTAACTTCCCTTTTTCATTTCTGATTTTATTGATTTTTGCCCTCTCCCTTTTTTTCCTGATGAGTCTGGCTAAATGTTTCAGTGTTGTTTATCTTTTCAAAGAACCAGCTTTTAGTTTCATTGACACTTTCTATTGTTTTTCATTCTCTACATCATTTAATTCTGCTCTGATCTTTATGATTTCTTTTCTCCTACTAACTTTGGGTTTTGTTTCTTCTTTCTATAGTTCCTTTCAGTGTAGGTTAGGTTGTTTATTTGAGATTTTTCTTGTTTCTTGAGGTAAGATTTTATTGCCATATACTCCCCTCTTAGAACTACTTTTGCTGTGTCCTGTACGTTTTAGATCATCATGTTTTCTTTTTCATTTGTCTCTAGGTATTTTTTGTCTTCGCCTCCGCGTGTTTGTGTTTTTTGCAGTTTCTTTTCTTTAGTTGACTTTTAGTCTCATAGCATTGTGGTTGGAAAAGATGCTTGATATGATTTCAGTTTTCTTAAATTTACTGAGGCTTGCTTTGTGGCCCAGCATGTGATCAATCCTGGAGAATGTTCCAGGTGAACTTGAAAAGAATGTGTATTCTGTTGCTTTCAGGTGGAATGCTCTACTAATATCAATTAAGTCCATCAGGTCTAATGTGTCATTTAAGGCCAGTGTTTCCCCTTCAATTTTCTGTCTGGAAAGATCTGTCCATTGATATAAGTGGGGTGTTAAAGTCCCTTTTATTGTGTTACTTTTGATTTCTCCCTTTATGTCTGTTAATATGTGCCTTATGTATTTAGGTGCTCCTATGTTTTGTGCATATATTTTTCCAATTGTTATATCTTCCTGTATTGATCACTTGATCATTGTGTAGTGTCCTTTGTCTTGTGACAGTCTTTATCTTGAAGTTTATTTTGTCTGATATAAGTGTGACTACTCCAACTTTCTTCTGATTTCATTTGCATGGAATAACTTTTTCCATCCGCTCATTTTCGGTCTGTCTGTGTCTTTAGAACTGAAGTGAGTGTCTTGCAGGCAGCATATATACAGGTCTTATTTTTGTATATCCATTAAGCCATTATGTGTCTTTTGATTGGAGCACTTAGTACATTTACATTTAAGGTAATTACTGATATGTATGTTCTTATTACCATTTTGTTAATTGTTTTTGTATTGTTTTTGTAGGTCCTTTATTCTCTTTCTTCTTTTGTTCTCTTCTCTTGTGATTTGATGACTATCTTTAGTGGTATGCTTGAATTCCTTTTCCTTTTTCTATTTTGTGTGTATATTTATTATAAATTTTTGGTTTGTTTTTACCATGAGGTATTATGTAGTAGTATATATATACACATGATTGTTTTCAGTTGCAGATCTCTTAATTTCAAATGCATTAAAACCCTTGCATTTGTACTCTCCTCCTTTCATGATTACTGTTTTTGATACCATATTTTATATACAATTGTTTTCTGTATCCCTTAACTGCTTATTATGGATATAGAATATTTTACTACTTTTGTCTTTTAAACTTCCTATTAGCTTTGTGTGTGGATGATTTCCTACCTTTACTGTATGTTTGCTTTTACAGTTAAACTTTTTTTTTGTAATTTTCTTGTTTCTAGTTGTGGCCTTTTGTTTTTCACCTAGAGAAGGTCCTTAACATTTGTTGTAAAGCTGGTTTGATGGTGTTATATGCTTTTACCTTTTGTCTGTAAAGATTTTGGTTTCTCCATGAAATCTGAAGGAGAGCCTTACTGAGTAGAGAATTCTTGGTTGTAGGTTTTTTCCCTTTCATCGCTTTAAATATATTGTGCCACTCCCTTCTGACCTGCAGAGTTACTGCTGCAAAATCAGCTGACAGACTTATGACAGTTCCCTTGTATGTTATTCGTTGTTTTTCCCTTGTTGCTTTTAATATTCTCTATCTTTAATTTTTGTCATTTTAATTACAATGTATTTTGATGTGTTCCCCTTTGGGTTAATCCTGTATGGGACTCTCTGCACTTCCTGGACTTGACTGTTTCCTTTCCCAGGCTATGGAAATTTTCATCTACTGTGCCTTCAAATATGTTCTCAGCTCATTTATTTCTCCTCCTTCTGGGACCCATATAATGTGAATATTATTGAGCTTGATGTTGTTTGAGAAGTCTCTTAAACTGTCCTCATTTCTTTTCATTCTTTTTTCTTTTTCCTGTTCAGCACCATTGATATCCACTACTCTGTCTTCCAGCTCACTGATCCATTCCTCTGTACCATTTAGTCAACTGTAGTCTACTATAGATTCACTTTAGTGTATTTTTAATTTCACTTATTGTATTCTTCATCTCTGTTTGTTCTTTATACTTCTTAACTCTTTGTTAAAAAGTTCTAATTTCGTAGATTTTTTGATGATGGCCATTCTGACCAGTGTGAGATGATATCTCACTGTAGTTTTGATTTGCATTTCTCTAATGCTTAATGATGTTGAACATTCTTTCATGTGTTTATTGGCAATCTGTATATCTTCTTCGGAGAAATGTCTATTTAGGTCTTCTGCCCATTTTTAGATTGGGTTGTTTGTTTTTTTGTATTGAGCTGCATGAACTGCTTGTACATTTTGGAGATTAATCCTTTGTCAGTTGCTTCATTTGCAAATATTTTCTCCCATTCTGAGGGTTGTCTTTTCGTCTTGTTTATGGTTACCTTTGCTGTGCAAAAGCTTTTAAGTTTCATTAGGTCCCATTTGTTTATTTTTGTTTTTATTTCCATTTCTCTAGGACATGGGTCAAAAAGTATCTTGCTGTGATTTATGTCATAGAGTGTTCTGCCTATGTTTTCCTGTAAGAGTTTGATAGTGTCTGGCCTTACATTTAGGTCTCTTATCCATTTTGAGTTTATTTTTGTGTATGGTGTTAGGGAGTGTTCTAATTTCATTCTTTTACATGTAGCTGTCCAGTTTTCCCAGCACCAATTATTGAAGAGGCTGCCTTTTCTCCACTGTATATTCTTGCCTCCTTTATCAAAGATAAGGTGACTTTTGTGCATGGGGTTGTCTCTGGGCTTTCTATCCTGTTCCATTGATCTATATTTCTGTTTTTGTGCCAGTACCATACTGTCTTGATTACTGTAGCTTTGTAATATAGTCTGAAGTCAGGGAGCCTGATTCCTCCAGCTCTGTTTTTCTTTCTCAAGATTGCTTTGGCTATTCGAGGTCTTTTGTGTTTTCATACAAATTGAGAGGGTGTGGAGAAAAGGGAACCCTCTTGCACTGTTGGTGGAAATGTAAATTGATACAGCCACTATGGAGAACATTATGGAGGTTCCTTAAAAAACTAAAAATAGAACTACCATATGACCCAGCAATCCAACTACTGGGCATATACCCTGAGAAAACCATAATTCAAAAAGAGTCATGCAGCACAATGTTCATTGCAGCTCTATTTACAATAGCCAGGACATGGAAGCAACCTAAGTGTTCAGCAACAGATGAATGGATAAAGAAGATGTGGCACATATATACAGTGGAATATTACTCAACCATAAAAAGAAACAAGATTGAGTTATTTGTAGTGATGTGGATGGGCCTAGAGTCTGTCATACAGAGTGAAGTAAGTCAGAAAGAGAAAAACAAATACCATATGCTAACACATATATATGGAGTCTAAAAAACAAACAAAAAAGTTCATGAAGTACCTAGGGGCAAGTCGGAAATAAAGATGCAGACCTACTAGAGAATGGAGTTGAGGATATGGAGAGGGCGAAGGGTAAGATGGGACAAAGTGAGAGAGTGGCATGGACCTGTATAAACTACCAAATATAAAATGGATAGCTAGTGGGAAGCAGCCGCATAGCACAGGTAGATTAGCTCAGTGCTTTGTGACCACCTAGAAGGGTGGGATAGGGAGGGTGGGAGGGAGGGAGATGCAAGAGGGAAGAGATATGGGCATATATGTATATGTATAACTGATTCACTTTGTTATAAAGCAGAAACTAACACACCATTGTAAAGCAGTTATACTCCAATAAAGATGTTTAAAAAATAAGTTCTAATTTCTTGCTCTAGGCATCATCCTTCTCCCTAGATTTTAAATCACCTTTACAGTCATTACCCTGAATTCTTCGTCAGGTAGATTACCTATCTCCACTTCACTTAGTTCTTGTTCTGGGGTTTATCTTGTTCCTTCCTGGTGCAGGACTCTGGGCTGGTGAACCTGGTGTGGGAATTGAAACTCTCACTCCTCAGCAAGAAACTCTGCAATATTCTCCAGTTTGTGTGTGACCTACCTGAGGGTATCAGTCTTGATTATATCGTGAGTCTGCTCCTCCTACCTATCTTACGATGGTTCCTTCTTTATGTCTTTTATTCCAGAAGACCTTTTCTGGTAGGTTCTGGTCTTTTCAACCAACAGTTGTTCTGCAGATTTTTGTGATTTTAGTGTGCTCATGAGAGGAATTGAGCTCAGGGTCTTTCTACCCTGTCATCTTGTCTGACCTCTCCATCATTGATGTTTCAACATCCACAAATAAGACAATGTGATATACCACATTAACAAAATTAATGATAAAAATCCTATGAACATCTCAATATATGCAGAAAAAGCATCTGACAAAATTCAACATCTATTTATGAAAAAACTCTCAACAAAGTAGATATAGAGGGAAGGTACTTCAACATAATTTGACAGTGACATAATTTATCATATTGACAAGCCCACAGCTAATGTCATACTCAATATGGAAAAGCTGTAATCTTTTCTTTATGATAAAGAACAAGTATGCCTGCTCTCACCACTTTTATTTAATATAGTATTGAAAGCCCTAGCAGAGCAATTAGACATGAAAAAGAAATAAAAGGAATCCAGATTGGAAAGGAAGAAGTAAAACTGTCACTATTTGTAGGTAACATGATATTATATATAAAAAATCCTAAAGACATCATCAAAAAGCTGTTAGAAAATGAATTCAGTAAAGTTGCAGAATACAATATCAATATGCAAAAATCTTGTGTGTTTCCATACACTACTAATGAACTATCAAAAAGAGAAATTAAGAAAACAATCCCATTTACAATTGCATCAAAAAGAATAAAACACCTAGTGATAAATTTAACCAAGGAAGTGAGAGACCTGTATATTGAAAACTATAAGATATTAATGAGAAAAATGAAGAAGACAGAAATAAATGGACAGATAATTCATGCTCATGGATTCAAAGAAATAATAGTGTGAAAAAGTCCATACTATCCAAAGCAATATACAGATTCAATGCAATCCTTATCAAAATTCCATTACAGATGAATTGATAAAGAAGAGATGGCATATATATATATATATATACACTGGAATATTACTCAGCCATAAAAAGAATGAAATGATGCCATTTGCAGCAAGATGGATAGATTTAGAGATTACCATACTAAGTGAACTAAGCCAAAGACAAATATCATATGATATTACTTATATGTGGAATCTAAAAGAAGTGATACAAATGAACTTACATACAAAATAGGAATAGAACCACAGACATAGAAAACAAACTTATGGTTACCAGAGGGGAAATGGAGGAGGAATAGATTAGGAATTTAAGATTAACATATACATACTACTATATATAAAATATATAACCAACAAGGATCTACTGTATAGCACAGAGAGCTATACTTAATATTTTGCAATAACCTATAAGGGAAAAGAATCTGAAACAGAATATATGTGTGTGTGAGTGTGTATATATAAATATATATATATATATATATATATATATACATACATACATACATATATATATTTAGCTATATATATATATATAGCGGAATCACTTTGCTATACACATGAAACAACACTGTAAATCAATTATACTTCAATAAAAAATTCCATTGTCACATTTCACAGAAATAGAACAAAAAGTCTAAAATTTGTGTGAAACTGTAAAAGATCCTGAATAGTCAAAGGATTCTTGAGAAAGAAGAAAATGGCTGTAGACATCACACTCCCTGATTTCAATCTGCATTACAAAGATAGAATAATTAAAACAGTATGGTTTGGTATAAAAACAGATACATAGATCGATGGAACAGAATAGAGAGTCCAGAAATAAACTCATGCATATATGTCAATTAATTTTTGACAAAGGACCCAAGAGTATAAAATGGGGAAAGAACAGTCTCTTCAAGAAATGATGTTGGGGAAATCGGACAGTCACATGCAAAAGAATGAAACTGGACCACTATCTTATGCCATATAGAAAAATTAATTCAAAATGTATTAAAGACTTGACTGTAAAACCTGAAATCATAAAAATACTAGAAGAAAACATTGATGGTAGAAGAAAACATTTATATATATATATATATATATATATATATATATATATATATATATATATATATATATACACACACACATATATATATATCTCCTCCTATATACAGGGAACATATTGGTGGTTGCCAGAGGTAGGGGGTGGTGAGTGGGAGAAATAGGTGAACTGTTTTGGAGTTTTTGTTTGTTTGCTTAAATTAAGTGAATTTGAAAAATGATGGGCAATCCAGCCATCTGCAACTAGAACCTTTTAATTTTGCCTCCCTTCTAGGGATGGGTCTGTTGGAGACCTTTGGCCATATTTCCTCTGGTTTTCCCAATAGGTCTATGTTTTCAGCCATTCTTCAGGCTGAGGGGTCAGGCTGTTTGTGCTCCCATGGTTTCAGACTCCAGTTGTCTCTTCTCCTTAAGATAAGATAATTCAGCTGCTGAAGATGCCATTTACCACGGAAATACCTCAGAGATTGTGTATCAAAGTGCTGTTGGCATTTCTGAAAATGGTCCATTTCTCCATTCACTTCCAGTTTATGAGAAGTGGAGTTTCCATTCTGATATCTTTTGAATATAAGGCATTATGCTGGGAACTTTCGGTGTGTTATCAGCTTGAATCTTCATACCATCCTAATGAGGGGGATGCCTTTCTCCCCATTTTACAGATGTAGAAACTGAGGCTTGGAGAGAGAAAGTGACATGTCCAAGGTCATGCCCAGTGAGGAAGTGACAGGGCTGTGTTCTAACCTGTCTTGTGCCTGTAGTGCTAAAAATTTTTAATGAAATATAAGAAGTAGAGGAATCTGTTGTTCCCTTCTCCTGAGCAAGAGCAGTCTGAGTAAGGTGAGTCCCAAGGGAGAAATCCATCACCACTATTATTTCCTTCTTCTTAACGAGCCTTTAAAGCACCTGTGGCTCATCACCATGTAGTGAACTGCCCTATTTGTCTTTCTACAGAAAGTGAAACATCTAGAAGGCAGTTCATCCCCGATCAGAACCATTTGGAGTAAAGTGGGCATTATTTCCTCAGGTCTCACTAACCCCAAAGGCCACTCACTTTCCTTTATACCACTCTGTCTGGGGTGGCAGGCGGCAGGGGGTGGGGTCATGAACTACTAGGGGGTTTTACAGGTTTCTTCCAGGCCTGAATCTCAATACGTCCCTCCCCTAGAGTACAAAGTACATTGGTAGTTCCAACTATCTGTTAGCTTCTTAGTCACCCTGCACCTAAGCTTCCTCGATTTCAAAATGGAAATAATAATAATACCGACCTCACTGTGTGGTTGTGAAGGTTCAACTAGTTAATACTTAAAATGCATAGTACAATGTCTGCTATATAGCAAGCATTCAATAAATGGTAGCTGCTGATATAAAACATAATCCTAGGAATTGCTAATTGAGTGATACGATGTGCCCGACACTGTGTTATACTTAAAGGAGCAGAGCGGATGATGATTAAAGAACACGGATTCTGGCGTCAAACAGACTTGGTTCAAATCCTGACTCTAAGTGTAACCTTGGGCAAACCACCTCTCTACTCTGAGTCTTCTTTTCTGCCTTTAAACTGGGGATCATGGGACTTCCCTGGTGGTGCAATGGTTAAGAATCCGCCTGCCAATGCAGGGGACACGGGTTCGAGCCCTAGTCCGGGAAGATCCCACATGCCGTGGAGCAGCAAAGCCTGTGCGCCACAACTACTGAGCCTGCGAGCCACAACTACTGAAGCCCACACGCCTAGAGCCCATGTTCTGCAACAAGAGAAGCCACCACAATGAGAAGCCCATGCACTGAAACGAACAGTAGCCCCCACTCGCCGCAACTAGAGAAAGCCCATGCACAGCAATAAAGACCCAACGCAGCCATAAATAAATAAATAAATAAATAAATAAATAAATAAATAAATAAATTTATTTATTTATTTATTTATTTTAAAAATAATAACAAAATAAAATGGGGATCATAATACTTATTAGCTGTGTGATGAGGACTGGTGAGATGATACATATAAAGAAAGTGCTTAGCCCAGTGCTTGATTCAGAGTAAGTGCTAAAGACATTAGTTATTATCACTCTCATTATGTTAGCCGTTATCTCATTTAACACTCACAAAACTTATATGGCACAGAAAGCTGATTACAAGATTGCTTGATATTTAGGAGAACTGTGTTCAGATTCCAAGTGAGCTTGGGAATAAGTAACTGTTAACCTAAGCAATTCTTGTATCATTCAATGGCACCTACATAAGAATTAGCGATGGCTCATCTTTCATTATACTATTAAGGCTTCTAAGGAAGTAGTCAGGTGCAGGAGAGTAGGCATTGGACTTGACACCAGATGCCCAGTGTTCTTGTCCTATCTCTGCTACTCATTGCCTGTGGGACCAGGAGCCTTTGACTAGGCAAATGAAAAAATGTTTCTATTGCTACATCTTACCCAGATGTGTGGGATCCTTCTGAGTGATATAAATCAGTTCACTCCCCTGAGTCCCATTGTGACTATCTGAAAATCGAGCCATAGATACCCACTCCAGAGGAATGTAAAAGTGAACTATATAGAAGACTATACACATAAAATATTACTTACAGCAGGGGTCAACAAACTTTCTTTGTAAAGGGTCCAATATTAAATATTTTAGGCTTTTAAGGGCCGTACAGTCTCAATTGAAACTACTCATTCTGCTCTCATAGCACAAAACCCTTCATAGAAAATATGTAAATGAATGAGTGTGACTGTATTCCAACAATACTTTATTTACAAGAGCAGGTGGCGGGCCTTGGTTTGCCAACAGCCTGATTTAGATCCTCAGTATTGAGCACCAGCAGTATGCCAGGCACCTAGTAAGTACCCAGGATAGCAAGGTTAACAAGACCCAGTATTTACCCTGGAAAAGTTCCCGATCTTATGAGGTAATCAAGCACATAAATAGATAATCAAAATGCAGGGTAAATGCTCCATAATGGCATGAATGGAGCATGTTTGCTTTGTGACAAAGGAGGCTCCCGTTGTTGTGTGCTATGATGATGGCTCTACTTCTGCCTTAGTAAGAGTCATTTTGGTCCAATGAATCTTAACAAATCCATTGATAAAGGTTTCACCTCATATATCCCTTTTGTTAATTATATCCTGAGACTCATAAAATAATGCCCAGAACAAATGGGGTTTTTTTTTAAAACAACTTTATTGAAGTATAATTGCTTTACAATGTTGTGTTAGTTTCTGCTTTATAACAAAGTGAATCAGTTATACATATACATATGTTCCCATATCTCTTCCCTCTTGCATCTCCCTTCCTCCCACCCTCCCTATCCCACCCTCCTCTAGGTGGTCACAAAGCACCGAGTGGATCTCCCTGTGCTATGTGGCTGCTTCCCACTAGCTATCTATTTTACATTTGGTAGTGTATATATGTCCATGACACTCTCTCACCCTGTCACATCTCACCCCTCCCCCTCCCCGTATCCTCAAGTCCATTCTCTAGTAGGTCTGTGTCTTTATTCCTGTCTTGCCACTAGGTTCTTCATGACCTTTTTTTTCCCCTTAGATTCCATATATATGTGTTAGCATACTGTATTTGTTTTTCTCTTTCTGACTTACTTCACTCTGTATGACAGACTCTAACTCCATCCACCTCATTACAAATGCCTCCATTTTATTTCTTTTTATGGCTGAGTATTATTCCATTGTATATATGTGCCACATCTTCTTTATCCATTCATCCGATGATGGACACTTAGGTTGTTTCCATATCCTGGCTATTGTAAGTAGAGCTGCAATGAACATTTTGGTACATGACACTTTTTGAATTATGGTTTTCTCAGGGTATATGCCCAGTAGTGGGATTGCTGGGTCGTATGGTAGTTCTATTTGTAGTTTTTTAAGGAACCTCCATACTGTTCTCCATAGTGGCTGTATCAATTTACATTCCCATCAACAGTGCAAGAGGGTTCCCTTTTCTCCACACCCTCTCCAGCATTTATTGTTTCTAGATTTTTTGATGATGGCCATTCTGACCGGTGTGAGATGATACCTCATTGTAGTTTTGATTTGCATTTCTCTAATGATTAATGATGTTGAGCATTCTTTCATGTGTCTGTTGGCAATCTGTATATCTTCTTTGGAGAAATGTCTATTTAGGTCTTCTGCCCATTTTTGGATTGGGTTGTTTGTTTTTTTGTTATTGAGCTGCATGAGCTGCTTGTAAATCTTGGAGATTAATCCTTTGTCAGTTGCTTCATTTGCAAATATTTTCTCCCATTCTGATGGTTGTCTTTTGGTCTTGTTTATGGTTTCCTTTGTTGTGCAAAAGCTTTTAAGTTTCATTAGGTCCCATTTGTTTATTTGTGTTTTTATTTCCATTTCTCTAGGAGCTGGGTCAAAAAGGATCTTGCTGTGATTTATGTCATAGAGTGTTCTGCCTATGTTTTCCTCTAAGAGTTTGATAGTGTCTGGCCTTACACTTAGGTCTTTAATCCATTTTGAGTTTATTTTTGTGTATGGTGTCAGGGAGTGTTCTAATTTCTTTCTTTTACATGTAGCTATCCAGTTTTTCCAGCACCACTTATTGAAGAGGCTGTCTTTTCTCTACTGTATATGCTTGCCTCCTTTATCAAAGATAAGGTGACCATATGTGCGTGGGTTTATCTCTGGGCTTTCTATCCTGTTCCATTGATCTATGTTTCTGTTTTTGTGCCAGTACCAAACTGTCTTGATTACTGTAGCTTTGAAATATAGTCTGAAGTCAGGGAGCCTGATTCCTCCAGCTCCATTTTTCGTTCTCAAGATTGCTTTGGCTATTCGGGGTCTTTTGTGTTTCCATACAAATTGTGAAATTTTTTGTTCTAGTTCTGTGAAAAATGCAAGTGGTAGTTTGATAGGGATTGCATTGAATCTGTAGATTGCATACGCAAATCAATCAACGTGATACATTATATTAACAAACTGAAGGAGAAAAACCATATGATCATCTCAATAGATGCAGAAAAAGCTTTTGACAAAATTCAACACCCATTTATGATAAAAGCCCTGCAGAAAGTAGGCATAGAGGGAACTTTCCTCAACATAATAAAGGCCATATATGACAAACCCACAGCCAACATTGTCCTCAATGGTGAAAAACTGAAAACATTTCCACTAAGATCAGGAACAAGACAAGGTTGCCCACTCTCACCACTATTATTCAACATAGTTTTGGAAGTGTTAGCCACAGCAATCAGAGAAGACAAAGAAATAAAAGGAATCCAAATCGGAAAAGAAGAAGTAATGCTGTCACTGTTTGCAGATGACATGATACTATACATAGAGAATCCTAAAGATGCTACCAGAACACTACTAGAGCTAATCAATGAATTTGGTAAAGTAGCAGGATACAAAATTAATGCACAGAAATCTCTTGCATTCCTATATACTAATGATGAAAAATCTGAAAGTGAAATTCAGAAAACACTCCCGTTTACCATTGCAACAAAAAGAATAAAATATCTAGGAATAAACCTACCTAAGGAGACAAAAGACCTGTATGCAGAAAATTATAGGACACTGATGAAAGAAATGAAAGATGATACAAATAGATGGAGAGATATACCATGTTCTTGGATTGGAAGAATCAACATTGTGAAAATGACTCTACTACACAATGGGGTTGTTTTAAAATACATTTTTCTTGTATCCAGTCTTAAGTCCTCCTCCACCCCATAGGGGAATACAGCTTTGTAGCCTTCGCTTTTGTCAGTGAATTTCCTCCAAACACTAGAGCAATGAAAGAAGCAGAGAGGCACAGTGGCCTGGCCTGCATTCTGGGAAGCCTGACCCTACTCTTTCATTCACTACTTTTTTGCTGGGTGTAGGTCCCTGGCCTTTGTCATTTTCAGTTACTCTGCTGCAGCCTGAGGGGCCCAGCTAAAAGGTTTCCAATATCCCTTCCAGCTCTGCAGCCGTGGTTGGTGCATAAATATGTAATGTGTACCTAGCATGCTTTTCTTTTTTTTTTTATTACTCATCAATTTTATACACATCAGTGCATACATGTCAATCCCAATCGCCCAATTCAGCACACCGCCATCCCCACCCCACTGCGGTTTTCCCCCCTTGGTGTCCATACGTTTGTTCTCTACATCTGTGTCTCAACTTCTGCCCTGCAAACCAGTTCATCTGAACCATTTTTCTAGGTTCCACATACATGCGTTAATATATGATATTTGTTTTTCTCTTTCTGACTTACTTCACTCTGTATGACAGTCTCCAGATCCATCCACGTCTCAAAAAATGACCCAATTTCATTCCTTTTTATGGCTGAGTAATATTCCATTGTATATATGTACCACAACTTCTTTATCCATTCATCTGTTGATGGGCATTTAGGTTGTTTCCATGACCTGGCTATTGTAAATAGTGCTGCAATGAACATTGGGGTGCATGTGTATTTTTTAATTATGGTTTTCTCTGGGTATATGCCCAGTAGTGGGATTGCTGGATCATATGGTAATTCTATTTTTAGTTTTTTAAGGAACCTCCATATTGTTCTCCATACTGGCTGTATCAATTTGCATTCCCACCAAAAGTGCAAGAGGGTTCCTTTTTCTCCACACCCTCTCCAGCATTTGTTGTTTGTAGATTTTCTGATGATGCCCATTCTAACAGGAGTGAGGTGATACCACATTGTAGTTTTGATTTGCATTTCTCTAATAATTAGTGATGTTGAGCATCTTTTCATGTGCTTCGTGGCTGTCTGTATGTCTTCTTTGGAGAAATGTCTATTTAGGTCTTCTCCCCATTTTTGGATTGGGGTGTTTGTTTCTTTAATATTGAGCTGCATGAGCTGTTTATATATTTTGGAGATTAATCCTTTGTCCTTTGATTCATTTGCATATATTTTCTCCCATTCTGAGGGTTGTCTTTTCGTCTTATTTATGGTTTCCTTTGCTGTGCAAAAGCTTTGAAGTTTCATTAGGTCCCATTTGTTTATTTTTGTTTTTATTTCCATTACTCTAGGAGGTGGATCAAAAAAGATCTTGCTGTGATTTATGTCAAAGAGTGTTCTTCCTATGTTTTCCTCTAAGAGTTTTATAGTGTCCAGTCTTATATTTAGGTCTCTAATCCATTTTGAGTTTATTTTTGTGTATGGTGTTAGGGAGTATTCTAATTTCATTCTTTTACATGTAGCTGTCCAGTTTTCCCAGCACCACTTATTGAAGAGACTGTCTTTTCTCCATTGTATATCTTTGCCTCCTTTGTCATAGATTAGTTGACCATAGGTGCGTGGGTTAACCTCTGGGCTTTCTATCTTGTTCCATTGATCTATGTTTCTGTTTTTGTGCCAGTACCATATTGTCTTGATCACTGTAGCTTCGTAGTATTGTGTGAAGTCAAGGAGTCTGATTCCTCCAGCTCCGTTTCATTCCCTCAGGACTGCTTTGGCTATTCGGGGTCTTTTGTGTCTCCATACAAATTTTAAGATGATTTGTTCTACTTCTCTAAAAAATGCCATTGGTAATTTGATAGGGATTGCATTGAATCTGTAGATTGCTTTGGGTAGTATAGTCATTTTCACAGTGTTGATTCTTCCAATCCAAGAACATGGTATATCTCTCCATCTGTTGGTATCATCTTTAATTTCTTTCATCAGTGTCTTATAGTTTTCTGCATACAGGTCTTTTGTCTCCCTAGGTAGGTTTATTCCTAGGTATTTTATTCTTTTTGCTGCAACGGTAAATGGGAGTGTTTCCATAATTTCTCTTTCAGATTTTTCATCATTAGTGTACAGGAATGCAAGTGATTTCTGTGCATTAATTTTGTATCCTTCAACTTTACCAAATTCATTGCTTAGCCCTAGTAGTTTTCTGGTAGCATTTTTAGGATTCTCTATGTATAGTATCATGTCATCTGCAAACAGTGACAGTTTTACTTCTTCTTTTCCAATTTGTATTCCTTTTATTGCTTTTTCTTCTCTGATTGCCGCAGCTACGACTTCCAAAACTATGTTGAATAATAGTGGTGAGAGTGGACATCCTTGTTTCATTCCTGATCTTAGAGGAAATGCTTTCAGTTTTTCACCATTGAGAATGATGTTTGCTGTGGGTTTGTCGTATATGGCCTTTATTATGTTGAGGTAGGTTCCCTCTATGCCCACTTTCTGGAGAGTTTTTATCATAAATGTGTGTTGAATTTTGTCAGAAGCTTTTTCTGCATCTATTGAGATGATCATATGGTTTTTATTCTTCAATTTGTTAATATGGTGTATCACATTGTTTGATTTGCATATATTGAGGAATACTTGTATCCCTGGGATAAATCCCACTTGATCATGGTGTATGATCCTTTTAATGTGTTGTTGGATTCTGTTTGCTAGTCTTTTGTTGAGGATTTTTGCATCTATATTCATCAGTGATATTGGTCTGTAATTTTCTTTTTTAGTAGTATCTTTGTCTGGATTTGGTATCAGGGTGATGGTGGCTTCATAGAATGAGTCTGGGAGTGTTCCTTCCTCTGCAATTTTTTGGAAGAGTTTGAGAAGGATAGGAGTTAGCTCTTCTCTAAATGTTTGATAGAATTCACCTGTGAAGCCATCTGGTCCTGGACTTTTGTTTGTTGGAAGATTTTTAATCACAGTTTCAATTTCATTACTTGTGATTCGTCTGTTCATATTTTCTGTTTCTTCCTGGTTCAGTCTTGGAAGGTTATACCTTTCTAAGAATTTGTCCATTTCTTCCAGGTTGTCCATTTTATTGACATAGAACTGCTTGTAGTAGTCTCTTAGGATGCTTTGTATTTCTGCGGTGTCTGTTGTAACTTCTCCTTTTTCATTTCTAATTTTATTGATTTGAGTGCTCTCCCTCTTTTTCTTGATGAGTCTGGCTAATGGCTTATCAATTTTGTTTATCTTCTCAAAGAACCAGCTTTTAGTTTTATTGATCTTTGCTATTGTTTTCTTTGTTTCTATTTCATTTATTTCTGCTCTGATCTTTATGATTTCTTTCCTTCTGCTACCTTTGGGCTTTGTTTGTTCTTCTTTCTCTAGTTCCTTTAGGTGTAAGGTTAGATTGTTTATTTGAGATTTTTCTTGTTTCTTTAGGTATGCTTGAATAGCTATAAACTTCCCTCTTAGAACTGCTTTTGCTGCATCCCATAGGTTTTGGGTTGTGTTTTCATTGTCATTTGTTTCTAGGTATTTTTTGATTTCCTGTTTGGTTTCTTCAGTGATCTCTTGGTTATTTAGTAACGTATTGTTTAGCCTCCATGTGTTTGTGGTTTTTACGTTATTTTCCCTGTAATTCATTTCTAATCTCATAGCGTTGTGGTCAGAAAAGATGCTTGATATGATTTCAGTTTTCTTAAATTTACTGAGGCTTGATCTGTGACCCAAGTTGTGATCTATCCTGGAGAATGTTCCATGAGAACTTGAGAAGAACGTGTAATCTGCTGTTTTCGGATGAATGTCCTATAAATATCAATCAAATCTCTCTGGTCTATTGTGTGACTTATAGCTTCTGTTTCCTTATTTATTTTCATTTTGGATGATCTGTCCATTGGTGTAATTGAGGTGTTAAAGTCCCCCAGTATTACTGTGTTACTGTCAATTTCCTCTTTTATAGCTGTTAGCAGTTGCCTTATGTATTGAGGTGCTCCTATGTTGGGTGCATATATATTTATAATTGTTATATCTTCTTCTTGAATTGATCCCTTGATCATTATGTAGTGTCCTTCCTTGTCTCTTGTAACATTCTTTATTTTAAAGTCTATTTTATCTGATATGAGTACAGCTACTCCAGTTTTCTTTTGATTTCCATTTGCATGGAATATCTTTTTCCATCCCCTCACTTTCAATCTCTATGTGTCCCTAGGTCTGAAGTGGGTCTCTTGTAGACAGCATATATACGGGTCTTGTTTTTGTATCCATTCAGCAAGCCTGTGTCTTTTGGTTGGAGCATTTAATCCATTCACGTTTAAGGTAATTATCGATATGTATGTTCCTATGACCATTTTCTTAATTGTTTTGGGTTTGTTTTTGTAGATTCTTTTCTTCTCTTATGTTTCCCACTTAGAGAAGTTCCTTTAGCATTTCTTGTAGAGCTGGTTTGGTGGTGCTGAATTCTCGTAGCTTTTGCTTGTCTGTAAAGCTTTTGATTTCTCCATCAAATCTAAATGAGATCCTTGCCGGGTAGAGTAATCTTGGTTGTAGGTTCTTCCCTTTCATCACTTTAAGTATATCATGCCACTCCCTTCTGGCTTGTAGAGTTTCTGCTGAGAAATCAGCTGTTAACCTTATGGGAGTTCCCTTGTATGTTATTTGTCGTTTTTCCCTTGCTGCTTTCAATAATTGTTCTTTGTCTTTAATTTTTGCCACTTTGATTACTATGTGTCTCGGCGTGTTTCTCCTTGGGTTTATCCTGTATGGGACTCTCTGCGCTTCCTGGACTTGGGTGGCTATTTCCTTTCCCATGTTAGGGAAGTTTTCGACTACAATCTCTTCAAATATTTTCTCTCGTCCTTTCTCTCTCTTCTCCTTCTGGGACCCCTATAATGCAAATGTTGTTGCGTTTAATGTTGTCCCAGAGGTTTCTTAGGCTGTCTTCATTTCTTTTCATTCTTTTTTCTTTAGTCTGTTCCACAGCAGTGAATTCCACCATTCTGTCTTCCAGGTCACTTATCTGTTCTTCTGCCTCAGTTATTCTGCTATTGATTCCTTCTAGTGTAGTTTTCATTTCAGTTATTGTTTTGTTCATCTCTGTTTGTTTGTTCTTTAATTCTTCTAGGTCTTTGTTAAACATTTCTTACATCTTCTCGATCTTTGCCTCCATTCTTATTCCAAGGTCCTGGATCATCTTCACTATCATTCTTCTGAATTCTTTTTCTGGAAGGTTGCCTATCCACTTCATTTAGTTGTTTTTCTGGGGTTTTATCTTGTTCCTTCATCTGGTATATAGCTCTCTGCCTTTTCATCTTGTCTATCTTTCTGTGAATGTGGTTTTTGTTCCACAGGCTGCAGGATTGTAGTTTTTCTTGCTTCTGCTGTCTGCCCTCTGGTCTCTTTTTCTTTTTTTTAAAAAAAATTTAAATTAATTTTTATTGGAGCATAGTTGGTTTGCAACGTTGTGTTAGCTTCTGCTGTACAGCATAGTGAATCAGTTGTATTATTCATATACATATATTCACTCTTTTTTAGATTCTTTTCCCATATAGGTCATTACAGAGTATTGAGTAGAGTTCCCTGTGCTATACAGTAGGCCCTTATTAGTTATTTATTATATATATAGTAGTGTGTGTATGTCAATACCAATCTCCCAATTTATCCTTCCCCCCATTTCCCCCTTGTTAAACATAAGTTTGTTTTCTACATCTGTGACTCTATTTCTGCTTTGTAAATAAGTTCATTTGTACCATTTTTTTAGATTACACATATAAGCGATATCATATATTTGTCTTTGTCTAACTTACTTCACTCAGTATGACAATCTCTTGGTCCATCTGTGTCGCTGCAAATGGCATTATTTCATTCTTTTTATGGCTGAGTAATATTCCATTGTATATATGTACCACATCTTCTTTATCCATTCCTCTGTTGATGGACATTTAGGTTGCTTCCATGTCCTGCTATTATAAATTGTGCTGCAATGAACATTTTCACTTGAATTTTCTGTGCCTCAGTTTCGTCCTGTGAAATGGTGGGTAGGTGGACTAGGGAATCTCAAAGTTCTCTTTGATTTTAGTTATACTTATAGGCTAAGACTGAGTCTTTTCTGGGCATATTCTCTTTTGGCATACACTTGGAGCAAATCCCAAGGGGAAGGGCTATGGCTAGATGGAAAACTGGGGAAATTCAGAGTCCTGAGTTCACTTGCCTAATTTGTGAAGGCTTTCTGTAGGAAGGTTATCAGATGTAGTGGTCATCTCCCACCAACTGCCCTCCCCAAACTTGCCCTTCTCTGAGCCATGTATCCAGATGCCTTTTAAGAAGCTTATTCTGTTCTGATACTGCCAAAGGAAATCAGGAGACAGGCAGGCAGACTTGTATATGAACCATCATCCTCTGTGTGCAAAGCCCTGTTCTATAGTATAATGGTTAAGGGTATGGTCTCTGGTGTCACACTGCCTGAATTCAAATCCCAAATCTATTAGTAGTGGCTATGGAGAACTAGGTAAATCACTTAACCTTTCTGCACCTCAGTTGAACAAGTTTTAAAATGTGGTTGACAATAGTACCTACCTCATAGGGTTGTTGTGAGATCTAAGTAAATAAAGAAGAATTTAATGTAGTGCCTCATAAATATTAGCTATTATTATCATCCTTAGTTGTACAGATAGCTTACTTAGAGAAACAGAATTCATGGATGAGAGTAGAAGTGTGGGACAGAGGTAAGGGCACTTCCTGGCCTGGGAGGCAAGAGGACTAGGCTTCTATTTTTGGCCTGCCACTGGCTTGGTGTGTGACCTAAGTCAAGTCTCTTCCTCTTTTTGGTCTCTTTTTCCCAAAATAGATACTCTTTCTGATCAAATGAACACTTTCTGAGTCAAACAGATTCTGTACAGGCTGTGCACATAGTATAGGAAGGACACAGATTAAAGGCATGATCCAGGTCAGGTGAAGTTAATCCTGAAGACCAGACCAGAGAAAGAGGAACAAACAGACCCTGAGCTAGTAACCTGACCCCTGGCAAAACCACCAAAAA
>NW_023503267.1:0-50883 GCF_009873245.2 Balaenoptera musculus
GTCTCATGCCCGTCTCTGGGGTCCACGCTGATAGCCGCAGATCGCGCCCGTCTCTGGAGCTAATTTAGGCGGCACTCTGAATCTCCTCTCCTTGCACACCATGGAACAAAGAAGCAAGAAAAAGTCTCTTGCCTCTTCGGCAGCTGTAGACTTTTTCCCGGACTCCCACACGGCTAGCTGTGATGCGCTAACCCCTACAGGCTGTGTTCATGCTGCCAACCCCAGTCCTCTCCCTGCGATCCGACCGATGCCCGAGCCTCAGCTCCCAGCCCCTGCTCACCCCGGCAGGGGAGCAGACAAACCTCTCGGGCTGGTGAGTGCTGCTCGGCACCGATCCTCTGTGCGGCAATCTCTCTGCTTTGCCCTCCGCACCTCTGTGGCTGCGCTCTCCTCCTTGGCTCCGAAGCTTCCCCCCTCTGCCACCCACAGTCTCTGCCTGTGAAGGGGCTTTCTAGTGTGTGGAAACCTTTCCTCCTTCACAGCTCCCTCCCACTGGTGCAGGTCCCGTCCCTATTGTTTTGTCTCTGTTATTTCTTTTTTCTTTTGCCCTACCCAAGTTCGTGGGGAGTTTCTTGCCTTTTGGGAGGTCTGAGGTCTTCTGCCAGCATTCAGTGGGTGTTCTGTAGGAGAAGTTCCACGTGTAGATGTATTTCTAATGTATCTGTGGGAAGGAAGGTGATCTCTGCATCTTACTCTTCCGCCATCTTGTCCAGACCCCTCAAAAATTTTTTTTTCTTAATAAATTTTTTTCTTAATAATTTTTTTCTTATTTATTATTTAAAAAAAAATATTAAAAAATAAAAATTTTTTTCGTAATAATCTTTTTCTTATTTTTTATTTTAATAGCTTTATTTTATTTTATCTTACTTTTTTGTATTTTATTTTATCCTCTTTCTTTCTTTCTTTCTTTCTATTTTTTCTCCCTTTTATTCTGAGCCATGTGCAGGAAACGTTCTTGGTGCTCCAGCCAGGCATCAGGGCTGTGCCTCTGAGGTGAGAGAGCCAACTTCAGAACAGTGGTCCACAAGAGACCTCCCAGCTCCACATACTACCAAATGGGAAAAATCTCTCAGAGATCTCCATCTCAACACCAAGACCCAGCTTCACTCAATGACCAGCAAGCTACAGTGCTGGACACCCTATGCCAAGCAACTAGCAAGACAGGAACACAGCCCCAGCCATTAGCAGAGAGGCTGCTTAAAATCATAATAAGGCCACAGACACCCCAAAACACACCACCAGACGTGGGCATACCCACCAGAAAGACAAGATCAAGCCTCATCCACCAGGACACAGGCACTAGTCCCCTCCACCAGGAAGCCTACACAACCCACTGAACCAACCTTAGCCACTGGGGACAGACACTAAAAAGAACAGGAACTACAAACCTGCAGCCTGTGAAAAGGAGACCCCAAACACAGTAAGAAAAGCAAAATGAAAAGACAGAAAAACACACAGCAGATGAAGGAACAAGGTAAAAACACACCTGACCTAACAAATGAAGAGGAAATAGGCAGTCTACCTAAAAAAGAATCCAGAATAATGACAGTAAAGATGATCTAAAATCTTGGAAATAGAATAGACAAAATGCAAGAAACATTTAACAAGGACTTACGAGAACTAAAGAGAAACCAAGCAACGATGAAAAACAAAATAAATGAAATTAAAAATACTGTAGAAAGGATCAATAGCAGAATAACTGAGGCAGAAGAATGGATAAGTGACCTGGAAAATAAAATAGTGAAAATAAGTACTGAAGAGCAGAATAAAGAGAAAAGAATGAAAAGAACTGAGGACAGTCTCAGAGACCTCTGGGACAACATTAAAGGCACCAACATTCGAATTATAGGGGACCAGAAGAAGAAGAGAAAAAGAAGGGGACTGAGAAAATATTTGAAGGGATTATAGTTGAAAACTTCCCTAATATGGGAAAGGAAATAATTAATCAAGTCCTGGAAGCACAAAGAGTCCCATATAGGATAAATCCAAGGAGAAACATGCCAAGACACATATTAATCAAACTATGAAAAATTAAATATAAAGAAAACATATTAAAAGCAGCAAGGGAAAAACAACAAATAACACACAAGGGAATCCCCATAAGGTTAACAGCTGATCTTTCAGCAGAAATTCTGCAAGCCAGAAGGGAGTGGCAGAACATATTTAAAGTGATGAAGGACAAAAACCTACAACCAAGATTACTCTACACATCAAGGATCTCATTCATATTTGACGGAGAAATTAAAACCTTTACAGACAAGCAAAAGATGAGAGAGTTCAGCACCACCAAACCAGCTTTACAACAAATGCTAAAGGAACTCCTCTAGGCAAGAAACACAAGAGAAGGAAAACACCTACAATAACAAATGAAAAACATTTAAGAAAATGGGAATAGGAACATACATATCGATAATTACCTTAAATGTAAATGGATTAAATGCTCCCACCAAAAGACACAGACTGGCTGAATGGATACAAAAACAAGACTCATATATATGCTGTCTACAAGAGACCCGCTTCAGACCTAGGGACACATACAGACTGAAAGTGAAGGGATGAAAAAGGATATTCCATGCAAATGGAAATCAAAAGAAAGCTGGAGTAGCAATTCTCATATCAGAAAAAACAGACTTTAAAATACAGAATATTACAAGAGACAAAGAAGGACACTATATAATGATCAAGGGATTGATTCAAGAGGAAGATATTACAATTGTAAATATTTATGCATCCAACATAGGAGCACCCCAATACATAAGGCAAATACTAACAGCCATAAAAGGGGAAATAGACAGTAACACAATCATAGTAGGGGACTTCAGCACCACACTTTCACCAATGGACAGATCATCCAAAATGAAATTAAATAAGGAAACACAAGCTTTAAATGATACATTAAACAAGATGGACTTAATTGATATTTATAGGACATTCCAACCTAAAACAACAGAACACACATTTTTCTCAATTGCTCATGGAACATTCTCCAGGATAGACCATATCTTGGGTCACAAATCAAGCCTTGGTAAATTTACGAAAATTGAAATCGTATCAAGTATCTTTTCCGACCACAACGCTGTGAGACTACATATCAATTGCAGGAAAAGATCTGTAAAAAATACAAACACATGGAGGCTACACAATACACTACTTAATAACGAAGTGATCACTGAAGAAATCAAAGGGGAAATCAAAAAATACCTAGAAACAAATGACAATGAAAACACGAAGATCCAAAACCTATAGGATGCAGCAAAAGCAGTTCTAAGAGGGAAGTTTATAGCAATAGAAGCCTACCTCAAGAAATAGGAAACATCTCGAATAAACAACCTAACCTTGCATCTAAAGCAATTAGAGAATGAAGAACAAAAAATACCAAAATTAGCAGAAGGAAAGAAATCATAAAGATCAGATCAGAAATAAATGAATAAGAAATGAAGGAAACAGTAGCAAAGATCAATAAAACTAAAAGCTGGTTTTTGAGAAGATAAACAAAATTGATAAACCATTAGCCAGACTCATCAAGAGAAAAAGGGAGAAGACTCAAATCAATAGAATTAGAAATGAAAAAGGAGAAGTAACAACTGACACTGCAGAAACACAAATGATCATGAGAGATTACTACAAGCAACTCTATGCCAATACAATGGACAACCTGGAAGAAATGGACAGATTCTTAGAAACGCACAACCTTCCGAGACTGAACCAGGAAGAAATAGAAAATATGAACAGACCAATCACAGGCACTGAAATTGAAACTGTGATTAAAAATCTTCCAACAAACAAAAGCCCAGGACCAGATGGCTTCACAGGCGAATTCTATCAAACATTTAGAGAAGAGCTAACACCTATCCTTCTCAAACTCTTTCAAAATATTACAGAGGGAGGAAAACTCCCCAACTCATTCTACGAGGCCACCATCACCCTGATACCAAAACCAAAACCAGACAAAGATGTCACAAAGAAAAAAACTACAGGCCAATAGAACTGATGAACATAGATGCAGAAATCCTCAACAAAATACTAGCCAACAGAATCCAACAGCACATTAATAGGATCATACAGCATGACCAAGTGGGGTTTATTCCAGGAATGCAAGGATTCTTCAATATACGGAAATCAATCAACGTGATACACCATATTAACAAACTGAAGGAGAAAAACCATATGATCATCTCAATAAATGCAGAGAAAGCTTTCAAGAAAATTCAACACCCATTTATGATAAAAGCTCTGCAGAAAGTAGACATAGAGGGAACTTTCCTCAACATAATAAAGGCTATAGATGACAATCCCAGAGCCAACATCATCCTCAATGGTGAAAAACTGAAACCATTTCCACTAAGATCAGGAGCAAGACAAGGTTGTCCACTCTCACCACTATTATTCAACATAGTTTTGGAAGTGTTAGCCACAGCAATCAGAGAAGAAAAAGAAATAAAAGGAATCCAAATCGGAAAAGAAGAAGTAAAGCTGTCACTGTTTGCAGATGACATGATACGATACATAGAGAATCCTAAAGATGCTACCAGAAAACTACTAGAGCTAATCAATGAATTTGGTAAAGTAGCAGGATACAAAATTAATGCACAGAAATCTCTTGCATTCCTATACACTAATGATGAAAAATCTGAAAGTGAAATTAAGAAAATACTCCCATTTACCATTGCAAGAAAAAGAATAAAATATCTTGGAATAAACCTACCTAAGGAGACAAAAGACCTGTATGCAGAAAATTATAAGACACTGACAAAAGAAATTAAAGATGATACAAATAGATGGAGAGATATACCATGTACTTGGATTGGAAGAATCAACATTGTGAAACTGACTCTATTACCTAAAGCAATCTACAGATTCAATGCAATCCCTATCAAAGTACCACTGGCATTTTTCACAGAACTAGAACAAAAAATTTCACAATTTGCATGGAAACACAAAAGATCCCGAATAGCCAAAGCAATCTTGAGAAAGAAAAATGGAGCTGGAGGAATCAGGCTCCCTGACTTCAGACTATACTACAAAGCTACAGTAATCAAGACAGTATGGTACTGGCACAAAAACAGAAACATAGATCAACGGAACAGGATAGAAAGCCCAGAGATAAATCCACGCACATATGGTCACCTTATCTTTGATAAAGGAGGCAAGCATATACAGTGGAGAAAAGAGAGCCTCTTCAATAAGTGGTGCTGTGAAAACTGGACAGATACGTGTAAAAGTATGAAATTAGAACACTCCCTAACACCATACACAAAAATAAACTCAAAATGGATTAAAGACCTAAATGTAAGGCCAGACACTATCAAGCTCTTAGCGGAAAACATAGGCAGAACACTCTATGACGTAAATCACAGCAAGATCCTTTTTGACCCAACTCTTAGAGAAATGGAAATAAGAAGAAGAATAAACTAATGGGGCCTAATGAAACTTAAAAGCTTTTGCACAGGAAAGGAAACCATAAACAAGACAGAAAGACAAACCTCAGAATGGGAGAAAATATTTGCAAATGAAGTAACTAACAAAGGATTAATCTCCAAGATTTACAAGCAGCTCATGCAGGTCAATAACAAACAAATAATCAACCCAATCCAAAACTCGGCAGAAGACCTTAATAGACATTTCTCCGAAGAAGATATACCGATTGCCCACAAACTCATGAAAGAATGCTCATCATCGTTAATCATTAGAGAAATGTAAATCAAAACTACAATGAGATATCATCTCACACCGGTCAGAATGGCCATCATCAAGAAATCTAGAAACAATAAATGCTGGAGAGGGTGTGGAGAAAAGGGAACCCTCTTGCACTGTTGGTGGGAATGTAATTTGATACAGCCACTATGGAGAACAGTATGGAAGTTCCTTAAAAATCTAAAAATAGAACTACCATACGAACCAGCAATCCCACTACTGGGCAAATACCCTGAGAAAACCATAATTCAAAAAGAGTAATGTACCAAAATGTTCATTGCAGCTCTATTTACAATAGTCAGGACATGGAAGCAACGTAAATGTCCATCATCGGATGAATGGATAAAGAAGATGTGGCACATATATACAATGGAATATTACTCAGCCATAACAAGAAACGAAATGGAGTTATTTGTAGTGAGGTGGATGGAGTTAGAGTCTGTCATACGGAGTGAAGTAAGTCAGAAAGAGAAAAACAAATACAGTATGCTAACACATATATATGGAATCTAAGGGATAAAAAAAAAAGTCATGAAGAACCTAGTGGCAGGACGGGAATAATGACACAGACCTACTAGAGAATGGACTTGAGGATATGGGGAGGGGGAAGTGTAACCTGGGACAAAGTGAGAGAGTGGCATAGACTCATATACACTACCAAATGTAAAATAGATAGCTAGTTGGAAACAGCTGCATAGCACAGGGAGATCAGCTAGGTGCTTTGTGACCACCTAAGGGATGGGATAGGGAGGGTGGGTGGGAGGGAGATGCAAGAGGGAAGAGATATGGTGATATATGTATACGTATAACTGATTCACTTTGTTATAAAGCAGAAACTAACACACTAACAGACATTGTAAAGCAATTATACTCCAATAAAGATGTTTAAAAAAGAAAAAAGACTGCATTTAGAATTTGATTTGGGGAAGTTGTCAAAAATGTCAAAAACTTTGAGAACTTGACTAAATACAATCACAGGTTACTATGAAACAATACTTAGTTATCTATTTAACAAAAGTGGTAATAAAAGAATTCAATGGTAAATAGAGTATATTACATAATTTTAAAAGCAAAACAAAACAGAAGCTTAGTTCTTTAACATTTTGGAGCTTCAGTTTTCTTAAGTATTCTAAGACCTGATAAAGACAACATGAAACACGGAAAATTATTTTAAGACAGAAACTCTTGGCTTCCCAGGCAGATAACTTAAAAGATAATGAAAAAAATTATTTTCTTTACAATTTCTTATTAAGAGCAGATCAATAATCTGAGACAACTATCATTTTAATGGAGAAAAAATCATATAATTGTTCTTTTTCTTTATTAGTGTACCATTAATACTAAGGCTAATATTAAAGAAAACTTATAAATGAGTCCATCCAATCTTAGCCAGCTCTGAACACACAGGATGAAGGTTTATTTTCCAAGATTCCTTCTACAACTTTTATTTATAATATCCATTCAGTTTTTGTCCTACTCTTTTTCTCTTTCTCATTCGGGACCAACCACTGATTCTACTTTAGGACAAAATTACTCTTTTTCCCTTAACAAAAACATGTCTTTTATAGATTTCTTATTCAAAAATATCTTACTTTCCTTGTATATAGAGTTTTTAAAAAGTTTACTCTATCATTCCTAATGGTTTTATTTACATACATTGATTAGAATTTTATCTATTACTAATCTTCCTTTTACAGAGAAAACTACGAATTTTGAATTGCCTGCCACATAGTATCATCCTGTAGCAAATATATGAATATATCATTTCATAATTTCTAATGGCATATGTCTTTTCATAGTACATTTTCTCATGTTTATTAATGCACTCATATATATTTTTTCTATACCGTATAAAACAAGATGTCAAATTAGATAAGCTTATGTTCAGCAGTTGATGTTTCAATATTTTTTCTCGATTTGAAATGTTCTAGATATTTAATGAATATCCATCATTTAATTTATGTTAGTATAGCTTTAAGATTTCAAGTTATTAACATATTTTTGAAACTATTTTTAAGTAGATATATCATAAAGCATAATTATTGTTTAAAAGTTCATTTATAAACTTACATCTATTTAATTCATTTGTTCTTAATTATGCCTGAATTGTTCATGAAAATTTCATGTGATATTAAACAAAACTAGCTATTATCTTATTTTTCTTGTTGACAAATCAGGCAGTATCAAAAAAGTACAGAAGCACAGAAGCTAAAATGTTAAACATATGGTTCTTCTCATTCTCTCACTGTATCTCCCTCTGTTTACTGTCACCCTTGACATGCATCAAGCAATTCATAGGTTGGCTTTATAGTTTTAAAATCTTAAACATTTAATAGAAATAGCATAAGCTCGTTTGACTAGTCAACCTAGGTAGAAGAAAATTGTATGTTTGTATTATATTTAATGCTGAGAACTTAAAGGCATGCCTTTTTCACCCCAACAATTTAAAAACTACCTCTATTTACCAAAGATTATCCCAGATTATGTGAACTTAAAAATTTGGGGGTAGTTTATATATTTCTGAGAGTTTTAAAAACACCTAATTTATATGATAGCTCATTTAAATCTAAGCCGATTTTAGTAGAACTTTTTTTTTTTTTTTTTTTTAAACTTTGTTCTTCTTTTTTTTTTAAAATTATTTATTTATTTATTTATTTATTTATTTATTTTTGCTGTGTTGGGTCTTCGTTGCTGTGCGAGGGCTTTCTCTAGTTGCGGCAAGTGGGGGCCACTCTTCATCGCGGTGCGCGGGCCTCTCACTATCGCGGCCTCTCTGGCTGCGGAGCACAGGCTCCAGATGCGCAGGCTCAGTAGTTGTGGCTCACGGGCCTAGCCGCTCCGCGGCATTTGGGATCTTCCCAGACCAGGGCTCGAACCCATGTCCCCTGCATTGGCAGGCAGATTCTCAACCACTGCGCCACCTGGGAAGCCCAGTAGAACTTTTTAAAGGGATTTTATGCAGACATATAAGACAGATAAACATGCAGACATAAACAGAGATCTTGTTATAATTTTAGCTGTGTGTCAGGTATATTAACATAAAGCTCATTAGTTTATTTCCTCTTTATATTTTTATTCAAACCATTTGTTTCTGACACAAATGGTAAATAGGTAACTATTTACCAATATTTGTGGAGACTTTTAAGATTTTTCATGTGTTTAGTTTCCAAATAGCTTTTTGTTTTCTTTTTTCCTTCTGATGAGAATCATCTCCCTGAAGTTTGTATTTCAGCAGAAACTAACACAACATTGTAAAGCAATTATACTCCAATAAAGATGTTTTATAACTAAATAACTAACTAAATAAAAAATATACATCTATCAAATTAAAAAAAAAAGAAAAGAGAGAGATGGCTTTCAGGGCCTAGAGAAGACATGGTAGAAAATTTACATCTCAAAGGCACAGAGAAAGGATGTAAGTTTTCTCCAGAAAGGAGTTTGGGGGCATATTTGCCTATTATCAGATGTCTAAGGTAATTATTATTCAAATGTTCCTTCTTTTTCTTAAGTGCAGGACAATTAATTATGTTTCCAATGTCTTGATCTTTTACAATATCTGCAAGCATTTTTAGGTGAGTAGAGGAAGTTTGGGGATAGATAAGCATCAGGTGGACTTTGAATTTCTTCTAGAACTGCTTTTTAGGTTTTTTTAAAAGATTTGTAAGAAAAGGACAGTTGTATTTTGTTTTTTGGTTTTTTTTTTCATGACTGCTAAGCGGATTTTATTTTTGCCAAGAATGTAGAAAGACACTGAAGGTTAAGTTTTAAGCTGAGCTCTCAGTGGCGAGGTGACTCTCCTCCTGAAGAGGGCTGAAGCATCCTGAACTTCGAAAGCTCCAGGTTTAGGTCCAAGAAGGTGTACGTGCTGTAATCATGATGCTGGAGATTCTTGTAGGTGGTGTTGTCAAACAGCTCAGCTGGGGTGGCCGCTGGCGCGGACTTTTTTGGTGGACTATGCTTCTTGGGATTCAGTGGCAATCCCTTTTCATTCTTTCTTGATTCTGCAGAGAGAGAAACTGTAGAAACAAGTCCTCGAAACACTCCTGCTTCTAGGAGCACAGTCTTCAGCACCCCTGCTCCTCCTTGCCGCAGCAGAAGCGAGGCCGCCATGGCCTTGACTGGGGCGCGGGCAGGGCGACCGACCAGGCGGGTGCAGGTCGCACCGGACTGACGCGGCCGCAGCGTGCTCAGGACAGTTGTTTTTTAATTCCTCAAATAATTGACTCACAGCCTGAATGATATCAAGGGGCTGACCCATTCATCCAGCTACATTATCGTTATATAAGGGAGAAAAGATCAAGCTAAGATGGATAAAAGACTCCTGTGTTTTAGATTTAGAGTTGTGTGTCTTTGCAATGATTTAATAAATCCTCCCACAAAGGCTTCACAATGTTTTCTTTTCCCTGTAAGTACATAGCTCTATTTTAGCTTGGGGGGAATAATTTTAAAAATATATTTCTATCAGGCTCTGAATATCAGCCTCCAATTTGGCCAACATCAGACCTAGAGCTCCTTTAAAAATTCCTTTCAAGTATTTAAACTAAAGTTTTACCTATCAGGTGACTCAAAACCAAAACCAATAACTAATTATGGATGCAAAAGTCGTCCCAAAGAGGGTGCAAATGTGAAGGCTTCCCAAGATCCAGACCCACTCCCAAGATAGCCAAAAGAAAGAAAGACTTAACTTCCTAAGAGCTGGCAATTGTCAGTAGGACTTTAGTTGCAAATAGGGTACAACCCACATGTTTTGTCCAGCCACATTCTTGGGGCCTTGAATCTGACAGTTAGCCACCTGCACATGCAAGAACCAATACTTGCATGCCCCAACACGTGGAAAGCCAAGTTGAGTCCTCAGAGCACAAAATGAGAGATAAATAGGAAAACAATAGCTGTTCCCAGGAGGAAAATAATCAATGGGTACCCCTCAAACCAAATTCACAGGAGTTACAAATCAAAGAACTAATTCTCACAATTTTTTTTGCTAATCTGAATTTGGGAAAGAAAAGACTTTTACCACACTTGCTCAACTGGTCCCCACAGGCAGAGATATGAAAGACTGACATCGTAAGAATTCTTACCTACTGCCAGCTGTTGCCAGAGGTCCAAGATCTCTGACTGCAGCTTCTGGACCAAGCAAGGTGTCTCCAGATGATGGAGTCCCTTCATAGTTACCAGAAACTCTAAGGGAGGAAAAGTTTTTCCTCAACCCTCTTAGGGTCCCTGGCTGGGTTTGACAATTAAACTGACAAATATAGATTAACAGGTAAAAAGCATACAAATTTATTCAGTATAAGTTTCACATGAGACTGGAGACTTCATAAGGAAATGAAGACCAAAAGAAACATTTAGACATGCATATTTTATGCTATGTTTGATGAAGAGTACACAGTCAAGGAGGAATATTATAGGTTAAAGAGTATGATGTAATTGTAGTAAACTGGGGGAGTCTTGGCAAAGCTGTTCTTGGTGTCCTTTTGTCTTTGGAGCTATGGATGTTCCTTTCCTCATAGTGTAGGTAGGGCATCTCTCACATGAGGGTTTTATGTCCTGTTTCAGAGAAGTGGGGGGAGTCAGAGTGACTTCCTGCTTCTGCCATTTTATCAAACTTTTTCACCTTAAAATATTCAATATGGCAAGCTGCCATATTTTGGGATAGCACTTCCTGAACCCCATCACTCTCCAGTTAATTCTTTCCTGTTTTGCCCCTTATATCATTGGAAACTTCAAGTTGATCTCCTTTTTCTTTTTTTCTTCATGAGCCACATTTAAATGCATGGCACTTCACCAGATTTAATCAGCACTTCCCACTGTATTCTGAACACATTTAGGGTGTACATTTAATTAATTTAGTTTCACCTTCTTTGCATGATTTGACAGTTGAGGATAAAGAAGAATCTCTATCCCAAAATTAAGCTTTTTTTGGAGTTAATTACTAAGAATAGCAACATGTTAATAAGAATGGCCTTTCCCTGTCTTGGATGAACACATATGACATACATATGTATGTATGTCACAGCATTTTTAATAAAGGCGAACTTGAATTTCATGAGATATAAATGATATCAAATGTTATATAAAATGAGTTTCTGAGTTAATTAGGGAAAGAAAGTAACTTGAGTAAACATTATGGAAAATAACCTAGGACACATTAACTTAAAAAGGTTGTTTGCCTACATTTTGTGGCTATCTGTTTGTCAAAACCAAGACTTTAATTAATACCATGTAGAAAGTTTCTGGCACCAGGTAGAATTTTGTGATTTGGTTCAGTCCTACCTCTTGCCCTTCAATGATTTTTCTGAATGACTATCTTAGAATGCATCTGCGATAATTTTCCAACTTTTTTTCTAGAAAAATTCTTAATTTTGGAATCATAAAATTTTTTCCTGTGTTTCCCACTTTAGTATTGATTAGTACACACATTCTTATTCATTACAATATGTTCAGTGTGAACTCAAAGTCACAGTTTATTTATTCTCCTTCAGAATAAATTAAGTATACAACTCTTTCTGTGATATTCTTTTGTTTTAATTAAAGAAAAGATATTTTTATATTTGTTAAAACAGTAAAGAAGACTTTATTCAGGATATTTGCTATCGTTGTCAAGACTATCAAAATAAAGGAGAGAGATCAGCCGCAACTCTGAATATAGCTAAGACAACTGGGGATTTATAGCTAGTGAGCAGAATGAGGGGATCATTAAATGGAATATTACTAAAATAATACATTAAGGGTAGGGGATTTCTTCCTAAACCAACTTAACAGGATTAGTGCTAAAAGAAGGCCAGGGTGATCAGATATCAAGGGTGGGGGATCGTCTCTAAACTGACTTAGCAGGATTTTTGCTACAACTGGACTAGGCAGGCCAAATACAGGGCCCAAGGATGAGGCCTAGTTTGAAAAAGGACTCAGAGGAGTCTATCTAAAGTCTAGTCAATGGGAGAGTCTTTGTCAGTTCCTCCTCTTGTTCAAGGACAGAAGAGAAATTCTTCTTTCTTTTGAACAATATGAGTTTTTCATTTGGTCACCTTTCATTCAGTAAAGGCCAGCTGAACTATCTGTTGGGACTTGGTAGTAGAGGACATTTGCTACATAGTGTAAACCACCAGGCATTTCACTGATGTTGTAGGTTATGAAAAGAAAGACAAAGATTAATGGCTAGAGCAGACTATAAACCCATTTCAATGATGCTGTGGGTTATGAAAAGAAAAGCAAATATTAATGGCTAGAGCAGACTATAAACTCATTTTCTGTGCCCAGAGGACAGCAAGTTGAGATTTCTAGATGTTGGGAGAAGATTTCCAGATATTAAACTTCTGCTCACAGATCTTCTTTAGATAGTCCTAATAAGGATCTGAGCAATCTGGTTTTAGTTATTAATGATGCCAAGTCAATGGAGAGGGAGAAAAATTAGTAACATTAGTTTGGAGAGTTGTATCTAGATGTTGGAGGAAACTAGAAGAATTGAGGATTTGGTAAGGAATAACAAAATGTGCAATCCAGTTTATAGGTAGGCAACAAAACCATATGAGCCTCAGATCATAAATTAGTGTGTTTAGGAAGAAAGGTATCCTTAGACTTTCTACGTTTTGATTAAAGATTTTGTTTTTCTCCCCTATAAAGCAATATATCCTAATTATACAAAATTTTAAAAGTTAAAACAAGTAGAAGGAAGAAAAAGCACTCATAGTTCTGCATCACAGAATCACTATTAACATTAAATTTAACTCCACTGTATTTTCTCCCATTCTTTAAATACTTAAAAATTTTCCTTTTTACATAATTATGATTATAATATACATACAGATTTATCTTTTTAAAATTTTCTCAAGTTGGGATTAGTTATTTTTCAACATAAATTTAATAGCTATAGGATATGATATTGAATTAATATACTAGAATTTACTTCAAAATTGTCCTATTGTTGTATATTAGGATGTTTTATTAATTTTCTGTTTATCATAGTGTTTAGAAATCTGTAATTATTTAGACTGTTTTACCACACATCGTGTTAGAAGGGATCCAAAAGCACTGTATTATAAAATTAAGGTATAGTCTTCACTGCAGAGAGAAATCACAGCAAATTGGTGACAAAAAATTAGTCATAGCATAGAGAAAATTGTTTTACTGTCCAGTTATTAGCTTTAAAATATTATGGTATAAAGTTGAATGCAAGGCCTGTAGATATACATATTCTCTCTTACATTGAAATCACTCAGTAGACAAAAACCCCAGTACTTATGTTTAAACCATTTGGAAAAGGACATTTCTGAAAATTGAAAAAAAATGATAAAATAAATCAGACCGTAGCACTGGCTAACAAAGACTTTCTTTTAAATATTGATAGTTGCGGAATGCTGTCTGGGACTTATATCAAAATTCTTTCACTTATATGCCAATTATAACTGCACTTACTTGGGCCATTTGACATTCATCATCTGGAGAGACTTCTAAGGTAATTAACTATCCATGTATTTGTTTATTTATAGTCTATTTGGTTACCCAAATGACCTTCAAATCTGCTCTAGGCCTCTTTTCTGCTAGACTTCTGCAGCTGCCTAATCAAAGCACTATGTTAGGCAAGCAGAGAGAAACTAAAATTCTTGGAGACCATCATTTTTATCTTAATTAAATAACAGAAAAGTACATACATACAGAATAAAAAATAGAGGACCAGTAAACCATACAAGGTGGCCTGTGATAGACCACTTAAAATCACAAAGATTACTTATGCTTGCCCAGATTACCTTCAAGGAAGAAGATTTATTATTAAATTGCACAGAAAACTTAGGTATCATGGGAACCCTTTTTGCAACCATCTAGTCTTCCTGGACCTAAGCAGTTCTAAGACTAGGCTTCCTGAAGAATCAGAGTTACAGTAGTTCATTATCATCCATAATACATACATAACTCATTGTCTAGTACTCTGTGTTTATGGGTTTACCTCCTTATTGAACAAAGTTTCACATCAACCCACCATGTGGGAGGATGAACTCCCTCATGTCCATCACCTCAGATAACAAATCCTGGTTGTCAGTTTTGATGAATTTGACACACATGTGACAAGCCTACAAGGCCGTCTATGATCTGGTGCTTGATCGCCTGCTGACTATAGGTTGTAATGCTATCCTCCTTGCTCAATTTATTCCAGCTAGTGGGCCTTTCTGTTCTCTAAAACACTGAGTTCACACCAGCCTCAGAGCTTTTGCATTCACTGTTCCAATTGCCTGGGATATATTTCCACCAGATCTTCCTATGGCAGACTCCATTCACTTCAAATGTAATTTTTATGGTCCTTTGTAATACTGACTACCCACATCACATCTTTCTCTTTTCCCTTACCTCTCTTATTTTTCATAATTCTTATTACAACCTGACATTATATTATATACTTACTTGTTTATTTGCTTATCAGTTTGTCCCTTCGCTAGAATATGAACTCCTTGAGAGCAAGGACTGTCTGTTTTGTTTACTGCTCAGTTCCCAGGAGAGATATGGAACAAAGGAATGTCTATCATTTGAAGTACTTTACAAATTGAAGTACTTGCTCGTGGTGACGTTATTCATATGAAATATATATTTACTTACAAGACCTTTGACAAAGAATATCTCCTCAACCAAACTCTAGCCAGGCTCCTCTGAGCCCTCTTATCAACTAGACCTCAACGTTGGCCTATAAAAACACTTGAATAAATACTAACATAGTTTCTAACAGCTCCAGGCTACATCCCTAGGATGACTCTTGTCCCCCTTAAAGTGCCTGCTTGAGAAAACAAAAAGCTTCTCAAAAAATTTACTGTTTTTTCAGTCAAAACCTTAAAATGGAAGACCTGTCTTCAGATCTGTGTGGGAGGGAAGGAATCTAACTTCAAGAAGCACCAGTTAACAAATCCAGGTAGATTTCACATGGATTAACCCAATCCTTTCCCTTTTTTTGTAATTTTTCATTTTCCTAACTCTATTAAGCCTCTACTCAATCCCCTTTCTATTCCCTCATTCTCCTTTTAAAATACCCTGTTACCTCTGCACAAATCAAATTTGAGTTTAGTTAACACTGGACTCTTTTATTTATTGCAATACTATATTCATAATTTAAAAGACAATCTCTAAAATAAATGGTGCTGGGAAAAAAATGAATATTCACTGTAAAAGAATAAAACTACTACTGTATCATACCACTCACAAAAATTAACTTGAAATGGGCTAAAGACTTAAATGTAAGACTGGAAACCATAAAACTTCTAGAAGAAAACAGAAGAAAAAGCTCCTTGAAATGGGTCTTGACCATGATTTTTTGGATATGACATCTAAAGCTCAAGCAACAAAATCAAAAATAAACAAGTGGGACTACATCAAATTAAAAAGATTCTGGACACCAAAATACATGATCAGCTAAAAGAAAAGAAAATGTATGGAATGAGAAAAATATTTGCAAAACATATATCTGATAAGGAATTACCATCCAAAATATACAAATAACTCATACAACTCAGTAGCAAATAAAATAAAAAAATAAAAAACGGGCAAAAGACCTGAATAGACATTTTTCCAAAGAAAATATATGAATGGCCAATAGGCACATGAAAGGTGCTCAACATTAGTGATAATTATGGAAATGCAAGTAAAAACCACAATATCTCCTCATGCCATGTTAAAATAACTGTTATTAAAGACAAATAGCAAATGCCAGCAAGGATATGGAGAAAAGGGAACGCTTGTGCACTGTTAGTGGAATTGTAAATTGTTACAGCCATTATGAAAAATAGTATGCAGATTCTTCAAAAAATTAAAAATAGAACTACCATATGATCTGGTAATTTCACTTCTGGGAATATATTTGAAGGATATAAAAACACTATGTGGAAGAGATAGCTGCACACCCCATGTTCATAGCAGCATTATTTACAATAGACAAGACATGGAAATAACCTCAGTGTCCAATGACAGATGAATATATCTGTCATAAGTACAAACTCATAGAAAAAGAGATCAGATTTGTGGTTAGTGGGGGATAAGGGGTGGGGGGATTTGGGTAAAAGTCATCAAAAGTTACAGACTTCCAGTTATGAGATGAATAAGTTCTGGGGGTGTAATGTACAACCTGATGACTATAGTTAACACTGCTGTATTAGTATGTTTGAAAGTTGTTAAGAGAGTAGATTCCAAGAATTTCCATCACAAGGGAAAAAAATGTTTTTTCCTTCTTTTTCTTTTTGAGTTTTTTTGTATATGAGATGGTGGATGTTAACTAAACTTATTGCAGTAATCATTTCACAATACATGAAAGTCAAGTCATTATGTTGTACACCTTAAATTTATGCATTGCTACATGTCAATTATATCACAATAAAACTGAGGAAAAAAAATCTGTCCTTACCACTTTAACTAGAGTCTAGGTTTGTTTATCTTTGACACCTTTTATAGAGCAAAGCATATACATTTGAGATAACCTTATTTCTATTATTATTGGCACAGTGAAACTATAGAAGAATATCAACTTTTATATTAATGTCTTTTCCAAAACAATATAAGAAGTCATATGTAATTTTTCTGGTTTTTGATGCCATAGTGGAAGAACCACCTTTCCAAATAAATTGACATTGGCTTAATTTGGTTTAAAACATATTCTTAAGAAAGAAAAACTAGTAAAATTTCAGGAATGCAAGAATATTTCCCTACACACTTTTTTTAGCATGAACTATTCCAAATTTAAAATACTGAAAATGTCCTTAACTTCCTGATTCCTGAAAGGGTTGTTCTTGGCTCAAAAATATTTTTAAGGGTTTTGAATTCCTTGTAGATTTATATAGCATTGTGACAGGTTTAAATTCCTCAAAATACATGTAGAGGGCTTTATTTGTTTTGTTTTGTTTTGTTTGGATCTTCCTATACATTTTTAAGTTCCAACATTCATCAAAAAAAAAAAGCAGGCAGACATAGAATAAACAGAGCAACACGTTATTTAAAGCCAATGACAGTAATCAAGGCCAAATGACACACGAGACTGTAAGAAGCAGCTAGAAAGCCCTTACCTTTATCCAATTTTCTCTTTCTCTATTTTACTTGAGATTTATGAACAAGGGGAATTTACTCCCTGTGTAGATTGTTTTAAACATTGGCAAAAGAGAGCGTGTGAAATCACACACATACTGAACTATCCAGTAATATAGCTACAGTGCATTTCCCTAATCTGTCACATTGGTGCATAATCAAGGTGGCTTTTATAAAGAAAATTATTATGGTATTATAAATTTTTATGCCTACAGTATTAGCCATTGTCAAATACTCTTGACTTTCTTCCTCTGAACTTTCTTCCATATTCTTGACATTATTAGATTCTTAGGTCATACATGGTATAAACAAAAGACTTGGTTGACACAGCATTGTTGGAGAGCTAACTTTAAACATAATAAAGAGTTCCTATTATATCTACTTGAATATTTTGAGTAACATCTCCCAACTACTGTCCTACCAGAGTGTTTTCTTTACAATTTTGAGTTATATAGCCCTTTTGCAAGAAAACACAGCCATTTTGTTATCTATACTGTATTGTTAAAATATTAAGTTTCAGAAAATTTTGTCCATAATCTGACCATTTAAAAAACTCAAAGTCATCCTTGTCTATATTAAACCTCAAACTGAAATTATGCCTTGCAAAAGTTTTATATCTCCCTCCCTTATTATTTTTTTAACATCTTTATTGGAGTATAATTGCTTTACAACGGTGTGTTAGTTTCTGCTTTATAACAAAGTGAATCAGCTATACATATATACTTTTAGTTTGGTTCCATTGTTTTTAAACTTCTCACAATAAAACAGAATAAATAAACAACATTCTGATATGGCACAGGAAGAGGGTTTCCTTTGACTATATTTTAGGAAGTAGCTAGACTTGTGTTGCTGAGCAAGACAAATAAATGAGACCATTGTATTGCTTTAGGTTAAAACAACAATTACAGAGCAACTTCCCCATAGCAAGTGCCACTTGTTAAGTAAGTGCATAAAAAAATAATGAGACCTTGATAACTGCTGCATTGGGAAAATAACTTCTAAAAAGGTGAAAATAGCAGCACTGAATTCTTTGCAATCAGTTGATAGCTCTCATTTTCAGTCAAAGATTTAACTCCCTCCTGGAGACAAGGCCAAAATTTGTGGCTGGTCCATTACATGAACCTAGAAAACACTTTAAAATTCTACATTTCTAGAACAAGCCACATGGGCAAACAAAAGTAGCCAAGAAAGCTGACCTGAGCCTTTAGAAGGCTTTATTTTGCCTATATTAAAAGGTGATTTAAGAAATGAGTTACAATTACAAAGCTACAAATATTAAAACCATATGGTACTGGTGTTAAGATAGACATATAGATCAATGGAACAGAATAAAGACCCCAGAAGTAAATCCATGCATTTACAGTCAACTCACCCTTTAACAAGTGTGCTGAGAACACACAATGAGCAAATGATAATCTCTTCAGTAAATGATGCTGGTAAAGCTGGATATCCCATGCAAAAGAATGGAATTGGACCCTTATCCCACATCATATACAAAAATCAACTCAAAATTGATTACAGACTTGAGCATAACACCTGAAATAGTAAATGACTAGAAGAAAACATAAGGGAAAAAATCCTTAATATTAGTCTTGGCAATGATATTTTAAATAAGACACCAAAAGCACATGCACCAAAAGCAGAAAGACAAGTGGGATTGCATCAAATAAAAAAGCTTCTGAACAGCAAAGGAAATAATCAACAGAATGAAAGGTAGCCTACAGAATGGGAGAAAATATTTGCAAACCATATATCTGATAAGTAGCAAATATTAAAATTATATAATGAAATCATAACTCAGAGTAAAAACAAACCAGAATAAATTGATTAAAATATGAGCAAAGTAACTGAATAGATATTTCTTTAAAGAAGACCTCCAAAAGGCCAACAAGTACATGAAAATATGCTCAACATCACTATTCATCAGGGAAATGCAAATCAAAACCACAATGAAATATCATGTCACACCTGTTAGAATGAGATATCATCTCACACCGGTCAGAATGGCAATCATCAGAAAATCTACAAACAATAAATCCTGGAGAGGGTGTGGAGAAAAGGGAACCCTCTTGTACTGTTGGTGGGAATGTACATTGACACAGCCACTATGGAGAACAGTATGGAGGTTCCTTAAAAAACTAAAAAGAGAACTACCATACGACCCAGCAGTCCCACTACTGGGCATATACCCTGAGAAAACCATAATTCAAAAAGAGTCATGTAACAAAATGTTCATTGCATCTCTATTTACAATAGCCAGGACATGGAAGCAACCTAAGTGTCCATCGAGAGATGAATGGATAAAGAAGATGTGGCACATATATATAATGGAATATTATTCAGCCATAAAAAGAGTTATTTGTAATGAGGTGGATGGACCTAGAGTCTGTCATACATAGTGAAGTAAGTCAGAAAGAGAAAAACAAATACTATACGCTAACATATATATATATGGAATCTAAAAAAAAAAAAAAGGTCATGAAGGACCTAAGGGCAAGATGGGAATAAAGACACAGACCTACTAGAGAATGGACTTGAGGATACAGGGAGGGTGAAGTGTAAGCTGGGACAAAGTAAGAGAGTGGCATGGACATATATACGCTACCAAACGTAAAATAGACAGCTAGTGGGAAGCAGCTGCATAGCACAGGGAGATCAGCTAGGTGCTTTGTGACCACCTAGAGGGATGGGATAGGGAGGGTGGGAGGGAGGGAGACACAAGAGGGAAGAGATATGGGGACATATGTATATGTATAACTGATTCACTTTGTTATAAAGCAGAAACTAACACACCATTGTAAAGCAATTATACTGTAATAAAGATGTTTAAAAAAGAAAAAAGAAAATGTGATATACGCACACACGCACACACACATGCAAAATGGAATAGTAACGGCCTTAAAAAAAGCATGAAATCCTGACACTTGTGACAACATGGATAAACCTGGAGGACATTATGATAAGTGAAATAATCCAGCCACAGTAAGACAAATATTGCATAATCTCATGTGTATATGGAATCTAAAATATTCAAACTCATAGTAACAGAGAAAAATCGTGGTTGCCAGGGTTTGGGATTGGGAAAGTGATGAAATGTTTGTCAAAGTGTACAAAGTTTCAGTTATGCAAGATGTATAAGTTCTGGAGATCTAATATAGTGACTATAGTTAACAATATTGTGTTGTATACTTGAAATTTGCTAACAGGGTAGATCTTAAGTGGTCTCACCACAAAAAAATTAGGTAACTATATGAGGTAATACATATGCTAATTAGTTTGATTGTGGTTGTTTCACAATGTATACACATATAAAAACACCAAGTTGCACTGTTAAAATACATATAATTTTAATTGTCAATTATACCTCAACAAAGCTGAATTTAAAAAAAGATATGAGAGAAAAACTATTTAGCCTTGCTAATCGACAACCTTCCACCCTGCTAACGTTTCCTCTTAGGTTGATTGCGTCCAATTTTCAGAAAGACAGGGAAAGCTTGTGAAGGCTTGAACTGTGAAAATGGGTGTTTGGGTGGTAACACATTTCTACTTAACTTTGGGATACAGCCAGCTTTGGCTCAACTTGACTAGCCTTCTCTAAACATTTTTTTTTTAGTCATATGTATACAATTTTAACACAGTCAAGAACATTGACACAATTCGCCTATGTTTTGTCAAGTCCACTCAGAGGAGGATTTCATTTTAGCTGATCCCATCAGTGTGTTAGAAATGTATACTATGGAATGTTTATATATTAATTTGCATGCATTTCCTACCTTAAAGCAATTTAAAATGACTGTATATGTTTTCATAAAAGTCACCAGTGACTTCTTTAAGCCAGATCCTGTATCTTTGTCACTGACTGGACTTTTTTGCAGCAGTTGTTACTATTGACCAAAGGACTGAGATGGGAATGGGGAGGGGGCATGGGTTAGAGTTGATGAAACTAATTCCTTGCCTATATAAGGATATAGGCTATAAAGAGAGAGATGAATGGGAGCTTTGCCAAAAATAGACAGTGGGCCATTATTGGTACGGAAATAGGTAGGAGAAGCCTGATTATTATCTTAGGCTTGATTCATTGAGCAAATAATATGGAATTTACATAAAGAGATGTTGACTAAGTAAAGTGGTAATTATGAGTTTAGCAGTTCTAGTACAGAGAGACTGAGGGAGGATGAATTAGAATCACATGTCCTGTTATTTTTCTTTCGTATTTTGGTTTCATTAACTCTCTGGGTTTAAAAAAATGCAATTTTTAACATTTTTATGATATTGTGTTCATATCATAAAGAAAAATCATTCTAATCCAATGAAAATTACGAGGATGTTATTCTCCCATAAAAGGGTAATGCCCAAGTTGTAATGTCAAGTTATAAATCCCAAATTGCCTTGTCATTACTACACATATGGTTCTAGTTATAAAATGATCATGACTTCCTAAGTATATGGAAAATCTGAAACATGGTTAAATTAAATTATTGATATGTGCTAAATCTGAGTCTTGTAACTCAAAGAAAGAATATTTACACATTAAAGCCCTTGGGAACAGAAGCGTAGAGAAATGTATTTATTTGGATTTATTGTAATGTTTCTCAAAGTGAAGGTCTGGGGAGGTTGTGAAACAAGTATCATTATAGAATTGACCACAGACATTCTGGATCAGAGTCTCTGAGGCATGGGACCTGGGATATGTTTATATTGCAAGCTTTGCAGCAAAGTCTAATGCCTAATAAAAGTTGAGATCCACTGACTTAAGGTGTAATCTTTGGTTCCACCCCAGACTGGCTCCAAGCCAGATCTCCTTTTCAGCCTGTATCCCATGGACTTTGAAAAAGTTCTTGAGAATAAAGAATATGTCTTAGTGGACAGGTATGAAGTTCAGTACTCTGAATTTCCTTATACAGGTGTAAATACTATTTCCTTTTTATTGACCTTTCTTTGGTCCGAGCATTCCTTTTGGAGAACTATAAGGCTGAGTTTCAATGGCTTTTTTGTTTTTAAAGACTGTCCCTTTCCAAAGCATGTACATATGTTATAATTTTGCTTCTATAGAGGTAATCTAACATGTAGTTCTAAACAATATGGGAATATAAAGTGATTGCCATGCCTCCTGGAAAACATATGTATGGGTGGTGGGTTTTGGGGTGATTTTTTTTTTCTTTCATTTTTACATTTTTTTGTATAGTTTGAGTTTCTCATAGTGAGCTAACCCTTCCTCTAAGCAGTCTCTATTCTCAAAAACTATGGTCTAAAGGTTCCTATCTCAGCTGTGGGATTGGGAAACAACTCCTTGATGATCGTTTGGGAATTTTTCAGTTCAGTCATGTCCAATCTAAGTTTCACTTACTTTATAACTGTGTTTTGTTTCAGTGTAGAGCAACAGAAAATTGCTATTTTTTATTAATCTCATAATAAAATAACCCTTCACTTTAAGAGGTTTTTTTAGCAACCCACTTACAGGATTGTGGTGGGGGTTCTATTGTGTCATTGTTCTTTCTTTATGGAAGAAAATTCATGTATCAAGGGAAAAAGCTAAGGACTAGTTCCTCAGATAATTCTCATTAGTCAGAGAACTTACTGTTTTCAAAATAATTTTCAAACAAATACCTAAAAAATAAAAGTTGCAGTTTATGCTTTACCTTAAACTTTAGGGTGGTAATAGCTTTTTAAATATATTACATACAAAATAGAACATATGCAATATTTGTGATTTCATAGTAATTGAACCCAATCTGATTTTGTAATAAGTAAGAACTTTAAAAAAAACAGAAGTAAAATTCATTACTCTTAGTGAACCAGCAGAGTAAGCTTTGAAATTCTGTTTTATAAGGTCATTTTTAAATTTATCTGTGTTTCTTCATATATAACAAATTGAAGTGATCTTATATTCACATAGTATTATTCTTTAGCTTAAAACATTAAACAGACCTTCTACCTAAATAAATTCCATATTGTTTTCTGAAAAGTAGGAGGTAGATAGTATTTTCCTTCTTTTATATATACTAAACTGCCACAGGAAGTATGAGTCATTCGGAAATATAGTAACAGGGTTGAATAATAAAACCCAGGATTTTTAGTGCTAGTTTATTACTCTCCCTAATATAGAGGGGTTTTTCTCTCTGCTCATCGATTCTACCCATCCCCTATAGCTTTAAAAAGCTATTTTTGCAAAAATAAAAAAAATAACTATACTTAGGATCAAACTAACAGAGAAAATTTAGTTGGCTTTTAATCACTGGTCTCCATCTTCAATCCAGTACTTAGAGGAAATCTTTGATAATTGGATGAACATAGTCAAATGCTAAACCAACACCCTTGATAATCAAAGCCAAAGCCTTTATTCAGAATATATCCAACTGGCCAACTCACAATTTTACTCTTCTCATCAACTCTCACTATCAAACCTGCCAAAATACTATATGACAAAATAAGATTTTTACAGGCAATTTAGCAGCTCCACAAATCTCTGTACAGTTCCCAAGAGGGAAAACAAAAATCTTGATCTGTTGATTTAAAAATGCTCTGTCACTTTACTCTCAGCTTACTTAGCTGCATTTTCTCCTTATAAAAATTTACACGCACTGGTTAACTGGAAAACTACACCCCAAACTCATTTCTTAATCCCAGCTTTCTTTCCCAGCTTTTCATTTTCATTGAATCATAGAAATTTGGAGCAAGAAAGGACTTTAGAGCTGAATCAGTCCAAAACTCTTACTTTTTGTCTGATGAAATGGAAGCAAAGAGAGATTTAATGACTTCTTCAAAGTTGCATACTTATTTTTTCCTGTAAATAAAATAACATTTTTTATTATTTACTTTAATAAGAAATATTATCATATTATATAATTTTCTGCATCTTATTTGTTATTCATATATAGAACAATTTTCCTTATCTGTTAAATTTTACGACTTCAGCTCTTTTTCTTTTTTTAAAAAAATGAGATAATTGTGGATTCACATGCTGTTGTAAGAAATAATAGAGATATTCTGTGTACTTTTTGCCCAGTAAACTCCAGTGGTAACACCTGGCATTATTAGAGTGCAAAATCACACCAAGAAACTGACATTGATAAAATCTGTCAAATTTATTCAGATTTCACCAGTTATATGTGGACTTCTGTGTGTGTGTATTTACTACTATGCAGTTTTATCACACGTGTAGACTAGTGTGACAACTACCACAGTCAAGATGAAAAAGAGTTCCACCACAAAGATACCTCAAGTCACCCATTTTTAACTAAAACCAACTCTCTCCCACTCCAGATCCCTAATCCTTGGAAGTCATTAAACTATAATTTGTCATTTAAAGAATGCTATATAAATATAATAATACAGTACGTAACATTTTGAGACTGGCTTTTTTTTAACTCAGCATAATTCCTTACAATACAAATACAAAATTTGATATTATCAATAGCATGTTCCTTTTTATTGCTGAGTGGTATTCCATGGTATGGCTGAATTATTGTATTTTAGTCATTCACCATGGAGGACATGTGGTTTGTTTCTACATTTTATGAATTATGAATAAAGCTTCTATGATCACTTACATACATGTTTTTGTATAAACATAAGTCTTTATTTCTCTAACATACATGTCCAAGAGTATAATTGCTGATTTATATAGTATTTCCATGTTTATTTTTGTAAGAAACTGCCAAATGTTCTCCAGGGAAAATACATCATTTTCTTTTTCTCCACTGGTTACAAATTAATTATTTTATTTTTACTTAACATCTTTATTGGACTATAATTGCTTTAAAATGGTGTGATAGTTTCTGCTTTACAACAAAGTGAATCAGCTATACATATACACATATCACCATATCTCCTCCCTCTTGCGTCTCCCCCTCACACTCCATATCCCTTCCCTCTAGGTGGTCACAGAGCACAGAGCTGAGCACCCTGTTCTATGAAGTTGCTTCCCACTAGCTATCAATTATATATTTGCTAGTGTATATATGTCCATGCCACTCTCTCACTTTGTCCCAGCTTACCCTTCCCCCTCCCCGTGGCCTCAAGTCCATTCTCTACAACTGCGTCTTTATTCCTGTCCTGCCCCTAGGTTCTTCAGGACCATTTATTTATTTATTTATTTAGATTCCATATATATGTGTTAGCATATGGTATTTGTTTTGCTCTTTCTGACTTACTTCACTCTCTATGACAGACTCTAGGTCCATCCACATCACTACAAATAACTTAATTTCATTTCTTTTTATGCCTGAGTAATATTCCATTGTATATATGTGCCACATTTTCTTTATCCATTCACCTGTCGATGGACAAGCTTCCATGTCCTGGCTACTGTAAATAGAGCTGCGATGAACATTGTGGTACATGACTCTTTTTGAATTGAGGCTTTCTCAGGGTATATGCAAAGTACTGGGATTGCTGGGTCATATAGTAGATCTATTTTTAGTTTTTTAAGGAACGTCCATACTGTTCTCCATAGTGGCTGTATCAATTTACATTCCCACCAACAGTGCAAGAGGGTTCCCTTTTCTCCACACCCTCTCCAGAACTTTTTGTTTCTAGATTTTTGATGATGGCCATTCTGAATGGTGTGAGGTGATACCTCATTGTAGTTTTGATTTGCATTTCTCTAATGATTAGTGATGTTGAGCATCCTTTCATATGTTTGTTGGCAATCTGTATGTCTTCTTTGGAGAAATGTCTACTTAGGTCATCTGCCCATTTTTGGATTGGATTTTTTGGTTTTTTGATATAGAGCTGCATGAGTTGCTTGTAAATTTTGGAGATTAATCCTTTGTCAGTTGCTTCCTTTGCAAATATTTTCTCCCATTCTGAGGGTTGTCTTTTCATTTTATTTATGCTTTCCTTTGCTGTGCAGAAGGTTTAAAGTTTCATTAGGTCCCATTTGTCTATTTTTGTTTTTATTTCCATTTTTCTATGAGGTGGGTCAAAAAGGATCTTGCTGTGATTTATGTCATAGAGTGTTCTGCCTATGTTTTCTTCTAAGAGTTTTATAGTGTCTGGCATTACATTTAAGTCTTTAATCCATTTTGAGATTTTTTTTTGTTTATGGTGTTAGGTAGTGGTCTAATTTAATTCATTTACATGTAGCTGTCCACTTTTCCCAGCACCATTTATTGAAGAGGCTGTCTTTTCTCCATTGTATATTCTTGCCTCTTTTATCAAAGATAAGGTGACCATATGTGCATGGGTTGATCTCTGGGCTTTCTATCCTGTTCTATTGATCTATATTTCTGTTTTTGTGCCAGTACCATAATGTCTTAATTACTGTAGCTTTGTAGTATACTCTGAAGTCCAGGAGCCTGCTTCCTCCAGTTCTGTTTTTTGTTCTCAAGATTGCTTTGCCTCTTCAGAGTCTTTTGTGATTCCATACAAATTTTGAAATTTGTTGTTCTAGTTCTGTGAAAAATGCCATTCATAGTTTGATAGGGATTGCATTGATTCTGTAGGTAACTTTGGGTGGTAGAGTCATTTTCACAATGTTGATTCTTCCTATCCAAGAACATGGTATATCTCTCCATCTGTTTGCATCATCTTTAATTCCTTTCATCAGTGTCTTATAACTTTCTGCATACAGGTCTTTTGTCTCCTTAGGTAGGTATATTCCTAATTATTTTATTCTTTTTGTTGCAATGGTAAATGTAACAAATCTTTCCTTAAATTTTCTTTCAGATTTTTTGTCATTAGTGTATAGGAATGCAAGAGATTTCTGTGCATTAATTTTGTATCCTGCTACTTAACCAAATTCATTGATTAGCTCTAGTAGTGTTCTGGTAGCATCTTTAGGATTCTATATGTACAGTATCATGTCATCTGCAAACAGTGACAGCTTTAATTCTTCTTTTCTGATTTGGATTCCTTTTACTTCTTTTTTTTCTCCGATTGCTGTGGCTAAAACTTCCAAAACTATGTTGAATAAGAGTGGTGAGAGTGGACAACCTTGTCTTGTTCCTGATCCTAGAGGAAATGGTTTCAGTTTTTCACCATTGAGAATGATGTTAGCTGTGGGTTTGTCATATATGGTCTTTATTATTTGGTCTCAATAGATACAAAAAAAGATTTCAATTTTCTTTTTCTGCATTTATTGAAATGATCATATGGTTTTTTTCCTTCAATTAGTTAATATGGTTTATCACATTGATTTATTTTTGTATACTGAGGAATCCTTGCATTCCTGGGGTAAACCCCACTTGATCATAGGATATGATCCTGTTAATGTGTTGTTGGCTTCTGTTTGCTAGTATTTTGTTGAGGATTTGTGCATCTATGTTCAACAGTGATATTGGCCTGTAGTTTTCTTTCTTTGTGACACGTTTGTCTGGTTTTAGTATCAGGGTGATGGTGGCCTCGTAGAATGAGTTTCGGAGTGTTCCTCCCTCTGCTATATTTTGGAAGAGCTTGAGAAGGATAAGTGTTAGCTCTTCTCCAAATGTTTGTTAAGATCCACCTGTAAAGTGATCTGGCCCTGGGCTTTTATTTGTTTGAAGATGTTTAATCACTGTCTCAATTCCAGTGCCCGTGATTGGTGTGTTATATTTTCTATTTCTTCCTCGTTCAGTCTCAGAATGTTGTGCCTTTCTAGGAACTTGTCCATTTCTTCCCGGTTGTCCATTTTATTGGCATAGAGTTGCTTGTAGTAGTCTTTCATGATCCTTTGTATTTCTGCAGTGTCAGTTGTTACTTCTTTTTTATTTCTAATTCTACTGATTTGAGTCTTCTCCCTTTTTTTCTTGATGAGTCTGGCTAATGGGTTATCAATTTTGCTTATCATTTCAAAGAACCAGCTTTTAATTTTATTGATCTTTGCTATCATTTCCTTCATTTCTTTTTCATTTATTTCTGATATGATCTTTATGACTTCTTTCCTTCTGCTAAGTTTGGGGCTTTTTGTTCTTCTTTCTCTAATTGCTTTAGGGTAAGGTTAGGTTGTTTATTTGAGATGTTTCTTGTTTCTTGAGGTAGGATTGTATTGCTATAAACTTCCCTCTTAGAACTGCTTTTGCTGCATCCCATAGGTTTTGCATTGTGTTTTCATTGTCATTTGTTTATAGGCACTTTTTGATTACCTCATTGATTTCTTCAGTGATCTATTGGTTATTTAGTAGTGTATTGTTTAGCCTCCATGTGTTTGTATTTTTTACAGGTTTTTTCCTGTAATTGATAACTAGTCTCATAGCGCTGTGGTCAGAAAAGTTACTTGATATGATTTCAATTTTTTAAAATTTATCAAGGCTTGATTTGTGACCCAAGATATCATCTATCCTGGAGAACGTTCCATGAGCACTTGAGCAGAAAGTGTATTCTGTTGTTTTTGGATGGAATGTCCTATAAACATCAATTAAGTCCATCATGTTTAATGTATCATTTAAAGCTTATGTTTTGTTATTCATTTTCATTTTGGATGATCTGTCCATTGGCGATAGTGGAATGTTAAAGTCCCCTACTATGATTTGTTTTGGTTGATTTCCGCTTTTATGGCTGTTACCATTTGCCTTATGTATTGAGGTCCTCCTTTGTTGAGTGCATAAATATTTACAATTGTTATATCCTCTTCATAGATTGATCCCTTGATCATTATGTAGTGTCCTTCTTTGTGTCTTGTAATAGTCTTTGTTTTAAAGACTATTTCGTCTCAAATGAGAATTGCTACTCCAGTTTTCTTTTAATTTACATTGCATGGAATAACTTTTTCCATGCCCTCATTTTTAGTCTGTATGTGTCCCTAGGTCTGAAGTGGTTCTCTTGTAGACTGCATGTATACGGTTCTTGTTTTTGTGTCCATTCAGCCAGTCTGTGTCTTTTGGTGGGAGCATTTAATCCATTTACATTTAAGGTAATTATCGATATTTGTGTTCCTAATGCAATTATCTTAATTGCTTTGGGTTTTTTATTTTTTAACATCTATACTGGAGGATAATTGCTTTAAAATGCTGTGTTAGTTTCTACTTTATAACAAAATAAATCACTTATACATATACATATGTCCCCATATCTCTTCCCTCTTGCATCTCCCTCCCTTCCACTCTCCCTATCTCACCCTTCTAGGTGGTCACAAAGCACTGAGCTGATCTCCTTATGCTATGCAGCTGTTTCCCACTAGCTATATATTTTATGTTTGGTAGTGTATATATGTCCATTCCACTCTCTCATTTTGTCCCAGCTTACTCTTCCCCCTCCCCATATCCTCAAGTCCATTCTCTAGTAGGTCTGCATCTTTATTCCCATCTTACCCCTAGGTTCTTCATGACCATTTTTTTTTTTTACATTCCATATATATGTGTTAGCATACGGTATTTGTTTTTCTCTTTCTGTCTTACTTTACTCTGTATTACAGTCTCTAGGTCCATCCATCTCACTACAAATAAGTCAGTTTTGTTCCTTTTTATGGCTGAGTAATATTCCATTGTATATATGTGCCACATCTTCTTTTTCCACTCATGTGTTGATGGACACTTCGGTTGCTCTCATGTCCTGGTTATTGTAAACAGAGCTGAAATGAACATTTTGGTACATGAGTTTTTTTGAATTATGCTTTTCTCAGGGTAATATGCCCATTAGTGGGATTGCTGTGTCATATGGTAGTTCTATTTGTAGTTTTTTAAGGAACCTCCATACTGTTTTCCATAGTGGTTGTATCAATTTACATTCCCACCAACAGTGCAAGAGGGTTCCCTTTTCTCCACACCCTCTCCAGCATTTATTGTTTCTACATTTTTTGACGATGGCCATTCTGATCGGTGTGAGATGATATCTCATTGTAGTTTTCATTTACATTTCTCTAATGATTAAAGATGTTGAGCATTCTTTCATGTGTCTTTTGGCAATCTATATATCTTCTTTGGAGAAATGTCTATTTAGGTCTTCTGCCCATTTTTGGATTGGGTTGTTTGTTTTTTTAATATTGAGCTGCATGAGCTGCTTGTAAATTTTGGAGATCAATCCTTTGTCAGTTGCTTCATTTGCAAATATTGTCTCCCATTCTGAGGGATGTCTTTTCGTCTTGTTTATGGTTTCCTTTGCTGTGCAAAAGCTTTTAAGTTTCATTAGGTCCCATTTGTTTATTTTTGTTATTATTTCCATTTCTCTAGGAGGTGGGTCAAAAAGGATCTTGCTGTGATTTATGTCGTACAGTATTCTGCCTATGTTTTCCTCTAAGAGTTTGATGGTGTCTGGCCTTACATTTAGGTTTTTAATCCATTTTGAGTTTATTTTTGTGTATGGTGTTAGGGAGTGTTCTAATTTCTTTCTTTTACGTGTCCATTGGTGATAGTGGAATGTTCAGTTTTCCCAGAACCAGTTTTTGAAGAGGTTGTCTTTTCTCCATTGTGTATTCTTGCCTCCTTTATCAAAGATAAGGTGACCATATGTGCGTGGGTTTATCTCTCGGGTTTCTATCCTGTTCCTTGGATCTATATTTATGTTTCTGTGCCAGTACCATACTGTCTTGATTACTGTAGCTTTGTAGTATGGTCTGAAGTCAGGGAGCCTTGTTCCTCCACCTCCGTTTTTCTTTCTCAATGTTGCTTGGGCTATTAGGGGTCTTTTCTGTTTCCATACAAATTGTGAATTTTTTTCTTATAGTTCTGTGAAAAATGCCAGTGGTATTTTGCTAGGAATTGCATTGAATCTGTAAATTGCTTTGGGTAGTGGAGTCATTTTCACAATATTGATTCTTCCAATCCAAGAACATGGTATATCACTCCATCTGTTTGTATCATCTTTAATTTCTATAATCAGTGTCATAATTTTCTGCAGACAGGTCTTTTGTGTCCTTAGGTGGGTTTATTCCTAGATATTTTATTCTTTTTGTTGCAGTGGTAAATAGGAGTGATTTCTTAATTTCTCTTTCAGATTTTTCATCATTACTGTATAGGAATGCAAGAGATTTCTGTGCATTAATTTTGTTTCCTGCTACTTTACCACATTCATTGCTTAGATCTAGTAGTTTTCTGGTAGCATCTTTAGGATTTTCTATGTATATTATCATGTCACCTGCAAACAGTGAAAAGTTTATTTCTTCTTTTCCAATTTGGATTCCATTTATTTCTTTTTCTTCTCTGATTGCTGTGGCTAAAACTTCCAAAACTATGGTGAATAATAGTGGTGAGAGTGGGCAACCTTGTCTTGCTCCTGATCTTAGTGGAAACGGTTTCAGTTTTTCACCATTGAGGATGATGTTGGCTGTGGGTTTGTCATATATGGCCTTTATTATGTTGAGGAAAGTTCCCTCTATGCCTACTTTCTGGAGGGTTTTTATCATAAATGGGTGTTGAATTTGTCGAAAGCTTTCTCTGAATCCACTGACATGATCATATGGTTTTTCTCCTTCAGTTTGTTAACATGATGTATCTCGTTGATTGATTTGTGTATATTGAAGAATCCTTGCATTCCTGGGATAAACCCCACTTGATCATACTGTGTGGTCCTTTTAATGTGCTGTTGGATTCTGTTTGCTAGTATTTTGTTGAGGATTTTTGCATCTATGTTCATCAGTGATATTAGCCTGTAGTATTCTTTCTTTGTTATATCTTTGTCTGGTTTTGGTATCAGAGTGTTGGTGGGCTCGTAGAATGAGTTTGGGAGTGTTCCTCCCTCTGCTATATTTTGGAAGTGTTTGAGAAGAATAGGTGTTAACTCTTTTCTAAATGTTTGACAGAAATCGCCTGTGAAGCCATCTGGTCCTGGGCTTTTGTTTGTTGGAAGAGTTTTAATCAGTTTCAATTTCAGTGCTTGTGATTGGTCTGTTCATATTTTCTATTTCTTCCTGGTTCAGTCTTGGAAGGTTGTGCATTTCTAAGAATTTGTCCATTTCTTCCAGATTGTCCATTTTATTGGCATATTGTTGCTTTTAGTAATCTCTCATGATCCTTTGTATTTCTGCAGTGTCAGTTGTTACTTCTCCTTTTTCTTTTTTAATTTTACTGATTTGAGTCTTCTCCCTTTTTTTTCTTGATAGGTCTGCCTAATGGTTTATCAATTTTGTTTATTTTCTCAAAGAAAGAGCTTTTAGTTTTATTGATCTTTGCTATCATTTCCTTCATTTCTTTTTCATTTATTTCTGAGCTGATCAAAATAGTTTCGTTCCTTCTGCTAACTTTGGGTGTTTTTTTTGTTTTTCTTTCTCTAATTGCTTTAGGTGTAAGGTTAGGTTGTTTATTTGAGATGTTTCTTGTTTCTTAAGGTAGGATTGTATTGCTATAAACCTCCCTCTTAGGACTGCTTTTGCTGCATCCCATAGGTTTTGGGTCATCGTGTTTTCATTGTCATTTGTTTCTAGGTATTTTTTGATTTCCTCTTTGATTTCTTCAGTGATCTCTTGGTTATTAAGTAGTGTGCTGTTTAGCCTTCATGTGTTTGTATTTCTTAAAGATTTCTTTCTTTTAATTGATATCTAGTCACACAGCATTGTGGTCGGAAAAGTTACTTGATACGTTTTCAATTACTTAAATTTATCAAGGTTTGATTTGTGAACCAAGATATGATCTATCCTGGATAATGTTCCATGAGCACTTAAGAAGAATGTGTATTCTGTTGTTTTTGGATGGAATGTCCTATAAATATCAATTAAGTCCATCTTGTTTAATGTATCATTTAAAGCTTGTGTTTCCTTATTTATTTTTATTTTGAATGATCTGTCCATTGGTGAAAGTGGGGTGTTAAAATGCCCTACTATGATTGTGTTACTGTCAATTTCCCCTTTTATGGCTGTTAGTATTTGCCTTATGTATTGAGGTGCTCCTATGTTGGGTGCATAAATATTTACAATTGTTATATCTTCTTTTTGGATTTTTCCCTTGATCATTATGAAGTGTCCTTCTTTGTCTCTTGTAGTAGACTTTGTTTTAAAGTCCATTTTGTCTGATATGAGAATTGCTACTGCAGCTTTCTTTTGATTTCCATTTGCATGGAATATCTTTTTCCATCCCCTCACTTTCAGTCTGTATGTGTCCCTAGGTCTGAAGTGGGTCTCTTGTAGACAGCATGTATACAGGTCATGTTTTTGTATCCATTCAGTCAATCTATGTCTTTTAGTTGGAGCATTTAAACCATTTACTTTTTAGGTAATTATCCGTATGTATGTTCTTAATACCATTTTCTTAATTGTTTTGGGTTTATTATTGTAGGTCTTTTCCTTCTCTTGTGTCTCTTGACTAGAGAAGTTCCTTTAGCATTTGTTGTAAAGCTGGTTTGGTGGTGCTGAATTCTCTTAGCTTTTGCTTGTCTGTAAAGGTTTTAATTTCTCTGTCAAATCTGAATGAGATCCTAGCTGGCTAGAGTAACCTTTGTTGTAGATTTTTCTCCTTCATCACTTTAAATATGTCCTGCCACTCCCTTCTGGCTTGCAGAGTTTCTGCTGAAAGATCAGCTGTTAACCTTATGGAGAATCCCTTATGTGTTATTAGTTGTTTTTCCCTTGCTGCTTTTAATGTCTGTTCTTTGTATTTAATTTTTGATAGTTTGATTAATATGTGTCTTGGCGTATTTCTCCTTGGATTTATCCTGTATAGGACTCTCTGTGCTTCCTGGAGTTGATTGACTCTTTCCTTTCCCATATTAGGGAAGTTTTGAACTGTAATCTCTTCATATATTTTCTCAGTCCCTTTCTTTTCTCTTCTTCTTCTGGAACCCTTATAATTCGAATGTTGGAGTGTTTAATGTTGTCCCAGAGGTCTCTAAGACTGTTCTCAGTTCTTTTCTTTCTTTTTTCTTTATTCTGCTCTCCGGTAGTTATTTCCACTACTTTATCTTCCAGGTCAGTTACCCGTTCTTCTGCCTCAGTTATTCTGCTACTGATTCCTTTTAGAGAATTTTAAATTTCATTTTTTGTGTTGTTCATCATTGTTTGTTTGCTCTTTAGTTCTTCTAGGTCCTTGTTAAACGTTTCTTGTATTTTCTCCATTCAATTTCCAAGATTTTGGATCATCCTTACTATCATTGCTCTGAATTCTTTTTCAGGTAGACTGCCTATTTCCTCTTCATTTGTTTGGTCTGGTCCGTTTTTACCTTGCTCCTTCATCTGCTGTGTATTTCTCTGTCTTCTCATTTCACTTAACTTGCTGTGTTTAGTGTCTCCTTTTTGCAGCCTTCAGTTCTTAGTTCCTGTTGTTTTTGCTCTCTGCTCCCAGTGGCTAATGTTTGTTCAGTTCCTTGTGTAGGCTTCCTGGTTGAGGGGACTGGTGCCTGTGTTTTGGTGAATAAGGTGGGATCTTGTCTCTCTGGTGGGCAGGACCATGTCCTGTGGTGTGTTTTGCAGTGTCTGTTACCTTATTATGAATTTAGGCATCCTGTCTGCTAATGGGTGGGTTTGTGTTCCTGTCTTGCTTGTTGTTTGGCATAGGGTGCCCTGCACCTTAGCTTGCTGGTCGTTGAGTGGAGTTGGGTCTTAGCATTGAGATGGAGATCTCTGGGAGAGCTTTTGCTGTTTGATATTATGGTGAGCCGGGAGGTCTCTGGTGGACCAATGTCCTGAACTTGGCTCTCCCACCTCAGAGGCACAGGCCTGACACCCGGCCGGAGTGCCAAGACACTTTCAGCCACATGGCCAGGTACGTGTGGTGTTTCTTGCCTTTTGGGAAGTCTGAGGTCTTCTGCCAGTGTTCAGTATGTGTTCTATAGGCGTTTTTCCACATGTAGATGTATTTCTGTTGTATTTGTGGGGAGGAAGGTGATCTCCACGTCTTACTCCTCTGCCATCTTGAAGGTCTCCACCAGAATACATCATTTTACATTCTAACCATCAATGTTAGAGAGAGCTAGTTTCTCTGCATCATGGTCAACATTTGGTATGGTCACTATTTTAAAAATGTTAGCTATTTTAATAGATGTTTAGTGATATCTTATTATGGTAATAATTTATATTTTCCTAATGGCTAATGATCTCTTCATGTGCTTATTTGCTGACTGTATATCCTCTTTGTGAAATTTTTTGTTCACGTCTTTTACCATTTTCTAATTGGATTGTTGGCTATTTTACAGTTGAGTAAAATAATTTTACTTTATGTTTTCGAGATATGAGCCTTCTGTTAGATGTATACATTGCAAATATTTTCTCACTTTCTGTAGCTTGTCTATTTATCCCCTTAACAGAGTGTTTCATAGAGCATTTTTTTTAATTTTAATGAGATCAAATTTATCAGTTGTTCCTATGAAGAATCCTACTTTTGGTGTCAAGTGTAAGAACTTTTCAGCTGGCACTGGGTACCAAAGATTTTCTTCTATGTTTTTTGTAAAAGTTTTATAACTTTACATTTTACATTTTAGTTAGTTTTTCATTTCACGTTAATTTTTGTATAAGATAAGAGGTTTCCATGTAGATTTTGTGTGTGTATGTGTGTGTGTGTGTGTGCATGTGTGCCTTGGGATGTCCAATTCCCCCAGCACCATTTGTTGAAAAAGCTATCCTTTCTCTAGTGAATTGCTTTTGAACATCTGTCAAAAATCAGGTGGATGGGGCTTCCCTGGTGGCGCAGTGGTTGAGAATCTGCCTGCCAATGCAGGGGACATGGGTTCGAGCCCTGGTCTGGGAAGATCCCACATGCCGCGGAGCAACTGGGCCCGTGAGCCACAATTACTGAGCCTGCGTGTCTGGAGCCTGTGCTCCGCAACAAGAGAGGCCACGATAGTGAGAGGCCCGCGCACCGCGATGAAGAGTGGCCCCCGCTTGCCACAACTAGAGAAAGCCCTTGCACAGAAACGAAGACCCAACACAGCCATAAAAATAAATAAAAAATAAATAAATTAAAAAAAAAAAACTTGCTTCCTAAAAAAAAAAAAAAAAAAAATCAGGTGGATGTAAATGTGAGTCATTTTCTGAGTTATCTCTCTGTGTATCTGTTGGTCTGTAAGCACCATACTTCCTTGATTACTGTAGCTATGTAACTTTAAGGTAGAATGATTCTTTCTACTACATACTTCTGTTTCAAAAGTGTTTCAGACATTTTAGATATTGAACATTTCCATATAAATATAAGAAGAATCCTGTGTATTTCTATGAAAAACCTTGCTCGAATTTTCATAGAAATTGCATTAAATTCATAGATCATTTTGGAGAGAATCAACATCTTTATTAAGTTGAGTTCTGCAATCTGTGAACACTGTATATCCTTCTATTTACTTACATCTTTTTAAATTTCTGGCATTAACATTTAAAATTTTCAGTATACAGATCTTGTACATGCTTTGATATATATATATATATATATATATATATATATATATATATATATATATATATATCTCTTGGCACTACCTTTGCAAAAGTGGAGTACTGACTCACACTGCCTCATTGCACATGGGTGGGATGGTTAGAAGTTTAGCTCCCTTCTTAAATCTGCCAATACCTTAGTGATGAAAGTTGTGTACTGACTCATACCATCTCATTGCCTCCAAGGGCGGGTGGTGGCTTATCTGACCACTAAGCTTCACTGACTCCAAGGACATAGGGAGAGTTGAGTACCATTTATTCCCATCTTGTTACCCTGGTTGAGTTTCATTGACAGTGGTTGGGGATGAAAGCTCAACTCCTCAGTGGGTTTCACTGATACAGTGAGCGTTGGGAACCAGAGTTCTGACTAGGCCTGCCTTGCTCTGCATTGTTCAGTCTCACTGCTGTTGATTTGATATAGGGGGATGGTTAGGAGAATTTATAGCATAGATGTCACTAGCACTACCTTATACCACTAGATGACTGTGGAGGAACTGCTCATCATAAACCCTCACTGATGCTACTCTGGCAAGAAAATCAGAGCAAAGCACTGCTTGCTTCTGATGAGTGGGGGATTGAAGATCAGCTCTGTGCTCAGTACCATACCACTTAATACTACTCTGACAGGGAAGTACTATCTGCTTAGGGAAGTATCACCTGCTCCTGCTAGATGGGACATGGAAGATCAACTCTCTACTTCGTCCTGCCAACATTACACTATCAGAAGTGTTGGAACATCATCTTCTTCCACCCAGCAGTGGATGGAATGCCAAGTCTCTGCGTTTGAGGCTGTTGACTAACCTTGTTTCCCACCACATATCCTATTCCTTAACCTGGCACACGCTATGCTACAGCCACAAGCTCCTTACCAATTTTTTACATATCCTATGCCCAGGCCTGCCTCTGTGCCTTTAGCTGTGTTCTGATTGGACTGAAAAGGTCTCACTATTCTACCACCTTCTGAATGTCTTCTTTTTGTTGTCTTACCCTTTCAAGTTGTCTTTTCCAATCTTCCCAGCCATAAGAAATCACTACCTCCTTTTGGTCCCCAGTGCTTAATTTGTACCTCTCATAGCATGTATTATAATCTGCCTTGTACAATGGAATTATATTTATGCCTATATCCATAACCTCTCCAGTTATAAATTATCACTGTATCTCCCAAATTTATTCTCAATAAAGTTTTGTTTATCCAGAATTTGGGCTTCCAGAAACTTGCAGCATTTGAAAGACTGCTCTGAAACTGACTATAAAGAACAAAACCCTGCTACAGTGTTTCCTTGATTCACACTCAGGCCCTGACCAAGGGAGCTTGAGTGTGAAATAGAGCAAAGGTTCAGAGGTGGAGCATGAGCCAGGCGGTTTGTAGACAGATCTGATAAGAGAAAAGGGCTTATTTTTAGGAATGACTAGTTAAGAGGCTATGAGTACTTGCCATGAACCAGTTCAGGTGCTAAGAAATTTACTTGCATTTTTCTTATTTAATCTTCACAGCTACACCTTGAGGTGGATTTTATAATTATCCACATACAGGCATACCTTGTTTTATTGTGTTTCACTTTATTGTGCTTCACATTTATTGAGTTTTTTTTTTTATGAATTGAAGATTTGTGGCAACCTCGTGTCAAGCTAGTCTATTGGCACCACTTTTCCAACTGCATTTGCTCACTTCATATCTCTGTGTCGTATCTTGGTAATTCTTGCAATATTTTAAATTTTTTCATTATCATTATATCTGTTATAATGATCTGTCATCAGTGATCTTTAATGTTACTATTATAATTGTTTTGGGGCACCACAAACAGCATCCATATAAGATGACAAACTTAATGGATAAATGCTGTGTGTGTTCTGACTGCTTCACCAACTGGCCACTCCCTCCTCTCTTTCCCTCTCCTTGGGCCTCCCTATTCCCTGAGATACAACAATATTGAATAAGCCAATTAATAACCATACAAAGGCCTCTAAGTTTTCAAGTGAAGGGAAGAGACATGTCTCTCACTTTAAATCAAAAGGTGGAAATGATTAAGCTTAATGAGGAAGGCATGTCAAAAGCCAAGATGGGCCAAAAACTAGGCCCCTTGAGCCAAACAGCCACATTGTGAATGGAAAGAAAAAGTTCTTCAAGGAAATTAAAAGTACTACCCTAGTGAACACACAAATGATAAAAAATCAAAGCAGCCTTATTTCTGTTACAGAGCAAGTTTTAGTGGTCTGGATAGAAGATCAAACCAGCCACAGCATTCACTTAAGCTAAAGCCTAATCCAGAGCAAGGCCCTAATTCTCTTCAATTCTATGAAAGCTTTGAGAGGTGAGGAAGCTACAGAAGAAAAGTTTGAAGCTAGCAGAGGTTGGTTCATGAGGTTTAAGGAAAGAATCCATCTCCAAAACATCAAAGTGGAAGATGAAGCAGCAAATGCTGGTGTAGAAGCTGCAGCAAGTTTTCCAGAAGATCTAGCTAAGACACTAAACAACAGATTTTCAATGTAGACATAGCTGTCTTATATTGAAAGAAGATGCCCTCTAGGACTTTCATAGCTAAAGAGGAGAAGTTAATGCCTGGCTTCAAAGATTCAAAGGACAGACTGACTCTCTTGTTAGGGGCTAATGCAGCTGGTGACTTTAAGTTGAAGCCAATGCTCATTTACTATTCAGAAGACAAAGATCCCTTTCAAAATATTACTGCTCATTGGACAGGAATAAAGAGGCAGACATAGAGAATGGACTTGAGGACACAGGGAGGGGGAAGGGTAAGCTGGGACAAAGTGAGAGAGTGGCATAGACTTATATATACAACCAAATGTAAAATAGATAGCTAGTGGGAAGCAGCCGCATAGCACAGGGAGATCAGCTCAGTGCTTTGTGATCACCAGGAAGGGTGGGATAGGGAGGGTGGGAAGGAGACACAAGAGGGAGGAGATATGGGGATATATGTATATGTATAGCTGATTCACTTTGTTATAAAGCAGAAACTAACACACCATTGTAAAGCAATTATACTCCAATAAAGATGTTAAAAAAAATACTACTGCTCATTGACAATGCACCTGGTCACCCAGAGCTCTGATGGAGATATACAATAAGATTAATGTTGTTTTCATGTCAGCGAACACAACATCTATTCTGCAGCGCATGGATCAAAGAATAATGTTGACACTCAAGTCTTATTATTTAAGAAATACATTTCATAAGGCTATAGCTGCCATAGATAGTGATTCCTCTGATATCTGGGCAAAGCAAATTGAAAACCTCCTGGAAAGGATTCACCATTCTAGATGCAAGTTAAGTACATTCATAATTCATGGAAAGAGGTCAAAACATCAACGTTAACAGGAGTTTGGAAGAAGTTTATTCCAATCCTCATGGATGATTTTGAGTAGTTCAAGGCTTCAGTGGAGGAAGTAACTGCAGATGTGGTGGAAATAGCAAGAGAACTAGAATTAGAAGTGGAGCCTGAAGATGTGACTGAATTGGTACACTCTCATAATAAAACTTAAATGAATGAGGAGTTGCTTCTTATGGATGAGCAAAGAAAGTTGTTTCTGGTGATGGTATCTACTCCTGGTGAAAATGCTGTGAAGACTGTTGAAATGACAACAAAGGATTTAAAATATTACATAAACTTAATTGATAAAGGAGCAGCAGGTTTAAGAGGATTAACTCCAATTTTGAAAGAAGTTCTACTGTGGGTAAAATGCTATCAAATAGCATTGCATGCTACAGAGAAATCTTTTGTGAAAAGAATCAATGGATGCAGCGACTTCACTGTTGTCTTATTTTAAGAAATTGCCACACCACCCCAACCTTCACCAGCCACCACCCTGATCAGTCAGCAGCCATCAACATTGAGGCAAGATCCTCCACCAGCAAAAAGATTGTGACTTGTAAAAGATCAGATAATGGTTAATACTTTTTAACAATAAAGTATTTTTAATTAAGGTATGTTATATACCTTGGATTTTTAAACATAATGCTATTGCACACACATTATACTATAGTATAATGTAAACATAATGTTTACATGCATTGAGAAACCAAAAAATTTGTGTGACTTCCTATATTGAAATATTCACTTTATTGTGGTGGTCTGAAACTGAACCCACAATATCTCTGAGGTATGACTATTTTGCATTTGATGGTGTTCTCCTTATCATTTTCAGACTTATAGACACATATTTATAGGATCAGTAATCTGGGTGTTTTGAAGGGATAAATAAAGCTGCCCTAGGAGATTTTAAGTCACCAGAACTGCAGTCTTCAGAGGCTTGTATAAGACCACTTGTTTCATTTTGGAGGATTTCTTTGGATTGGAGCAGGGCAGTTGAAACCACTTATTTATTCATATAACAAATACTCATTGAGTACCTATTCTGAGTAAGGCACATGAGATAAAAGTCTTTTCTTGAATGGGTTTGTAGTCTAGTGGGCAGACATACAAAGTAAACATTATATCTTAGTGTAGTGAGGCTCATTGAATCCATAATGCTAGGGAGTGATTTAAACATCAGAATCATAGTTCTAGAGAAGGAAGGATACTGGAAATTCTTTGTCTCTTCAGATTGCTTTGTAGGGCTGTGAGCAAGAATTCCATTAAAGTATATAACCAAAGAGCTTGAGTTAACTGTTCTGAATTTGTGTGCCTGGTGGGTGGTCTTCTCCCACCTGTCAATTGCTCTTCTAAACAAAAATAACTTGGCACATCTTGGTCTGGGGAATTACTTGGGAAGCATTATTTGTGGAACATAATGACATGACATTTACACATACTCACCTTCTGACTTTCACTGTGTAGGTTGTATATATGTGTGAATATGTACACACCACTATGTAATTCTAAAGAGTTTAGAAATACCTTTTAGTATATGTAGTTTTCTTGCTTCCTTGAAATTGCTTCCTTGGAATTACTTTCTTATAATATAGTACTGGCGAGTTATCCCATCTCAAAAGCCTTTGGCCTGGGAAACATGGGGAATTGAAGGATCCACACATATTCTGCCCAATCAGCTATTAAATGGTATGAGGACTAGGTTTTTCTTTCCCTGCCTTGGAAAGTAATGTAATGTGGAGGCAGCCCGAATTGCTGCCTTGCACCTCTCTTCCCTGCTTTCCTACATTTCCAGAAGAATTAATGGCCTTTTTTACCCATGATGATATGAGGCTTTCTCTTCTCACCAGTATAGAGTGGAGGAGTGAGAATGAGGAGTCTAGACTTCCCTGGTTTATATTGCTATCTTGTAAGTAGGATACAGGAATAAAAGACATACAGATATTTTCATTTAATCTTGATAAGAGCCCTGTGACTTGAAGTAGGTGAAATTATGGATACTTTCTTTTCTATCTTTCATATTTTCCACATGAGCATGCAGTACTTTTATAATCAGAAAGACTGCAAATATATACCACAAAAACCTTTTAATTTTTTCTGTCTACAAAATTGGAGCCACAATTTTGTTCCAGTATCCTGCTTTCTCACACATTGTTCTTATCTCATATGTAGCTCTCCATGTCATTAAATATTCTTTGAAAAAATGGTTTATACTAGCTCAATAAATCCATATATGAGAGTAAACTAATTTTATTTATCGTCATAGACCTTTTAGGATAAATAACGGAAGATCTATACAAAGGAACATTATGGAACCATTAAAAACCATGTTTTCAGAGTATTTAATAACTTTGGAAGATACTAATGATATGAATTTAAAAAGAAGTTATAAAGATGTGAAACGCTACCAATTTTGTAAAATACAAGCATAGATTTATTGAGATATCAGAACTGTTAACATTTTGCTGTATATCTAGGTGTTAAGATTAAGGTTAGTTTCGGTTTTTATTTCACTGAATTTCAGAAAATCTCCACAGTGTCAGTACATTTACTTTACATTCAGAAAAATATACGTATTAAAAAAGCATTACTGTGAGTGACCAGATAGAAAATAAAAAGGAAAGTTTGGATCAGGATGGTGGACTGTACACGGCATTTACTTATCCGGTCTCGTAATCCTTAAACTGAAAAAAAATTTTTTTTGTATGTACAAACTCTGTGTATGTATGTGTTGAATATTAAAAAAAAAAAAAAGGCTTTGTGAGGAATTCCTGGAAGATAGAAAGCAGATGGAGAAGCTGCTGAGGAGGCTGGCGGGCGACAGACGGCCAGAGAGGAGTAAGGGAGCCGGCCAGTCTGGCTTGGGTTTGAGAGAAGCGGTCGGGGGGCGCGTGAGGAAATGAAGGAGTGAGCGCCTGTGACTGTGTGGACAGAACGCAGTGTGCGCAGTAACCCGCCCAGCCGCTGCTGGCTGAGCGGAAGGCGGAATGGTGGGGGCGGGGCCGAGGCTCAGGCGGGCTCTGAGGGGTCGGGTTCCCGAAGCGGCAAAAACCCTGGCGCCAGAGCTAGGCCGAGCAGAGCAACATTGCTAAGCCGAGGCCGCGCGGACTTCTCAGAGACCCGCCGCCGCCCGCGACTTTGGCGCTGCAACCATCGCTCTTATCCCTTTCCCGTCCTCTCCTTCTCCGTCGCCGTTCCGCAGCCGCAGCACCATCGATAACAGCTAAGTGGTCAATTCGGGAGACTTAGGGTTGGGAGTCGGGGCGGGCGCAAGGCGCAGGCAGCACACGCAAGCCCGCCATCTCCTGCGGCAACTGCCACTGCTGCAGATACCTCTGCCGGGCGGGAGAGAAGAATACTGTCAAGAGGCCCCCGCTGTCCTAGTGTCCACGGTCAGAGTTAAGAGCGTTTCTGCCGAGCCTTGGTGAGAGCCTTGCCTTTGGGGAAGGGAGAAGGAGAACGTGCAGGACAGGATCTCTCTGTTTTCGGAGATCACAAAAAAAAGATCTCATACTGGATAGTGCTGACTTTTTGTCAGCTTAATCTAGTAAGTGGTAGCGTTGCTGAGCCTCCTTAAACCCCGAGCCATGTCGCCCCCAACAGTGCCTCCGATGGGCGTAGATGGTGTGTCCGCATACCTGATGAAGAAAAGGCACACCCACAGGAAACAGCGGCGCAAGCCCACTTTCCTCACCCGTAGGAACATTGTGGGCTGCCGCATTCAACACGGCTGGAAGGAAGGCAACGAGCCCGTGGAGCAGTGGAAGGGCACCGTGCTTGAGCAGGTTTCCGTGAAGCCCACTCTCTATATCATCAAATATGATGGCAAAGATAGTGTGTATGGACTAGAACTGCACCGAGATAAGAGAGTTTTAGCGCTAGAGATCCTTCCTGAGAGAGTGCCAACTCCTCGCATTGATTCGCGCCTGGCAGATTCCCTGATTGGCAAGGCAGTGGGTCATGTGTTTGAGGGTGAGCACGGTACGAAAGATGAATGGAAGGGTATGGTCCTGGCGCGAGCCCCCGTGATGGACACTTGGTTTTACATCACCTACGAGAAAGATCCAGTCCTTTATATGTACACGCTGCTGGATGACTACAAAGATGGTGACCTGCGCATCATTCCAGATTCCAACTACTATTTCCCTACAGCAGAACGGGAGCCTGGAGAAGTTGTCGACAGCCTTGTGGGCAAGCAGGTGGAGCACGCCAAAGATGATGGGTCCAAGAGAACCGGCATTTTCATCCATCAAGTGGTGGCCAAGCCATCTGTCTACTTCATTAAGTTTGATGATGATATTCACATTTATGTCTATGGTTTGGTGAAAACCCCCTAAATTCATTGTGCTATTGCAAAAGTTGTGGAACTATTAAATGTAAAATATGTCGTGTGAACTTTTGAGAACAGTTTTGAAGTCAGAGATTAAAGAATTTATTATTACTTACGGTGCCTCCAAATCTTACATTGACTAGTTCCACTGTTTTGCCCGAAGTATACTTTGGTACTTTTGATATTGCCTTGTTCTGTAATCAAAATTTTAAATCGGGTGCTAATAGAAAATTGAAAAGTGTTTGTAAAATTTGGAACAATGGAAAACTAGATAAAGAAAAATAAATGGTGTACACACACTATATCCTCCACCACCCCCCCATTTCTTTCTTTGCCTTACCAATTTTTTTCTCCCCAGGTAACAAGTGTTAAGAACATAATGTATATCCTTCCATGTTTTCCCCATCCTCTTAAAGAAAGTGTGTTGTAGTCCTTTCTACAGAAACAGCAAGCCCCATTATTTCTCTGTAATTGCTTTTCTCCCTTGACATATCCTTCTGATCAGTAGCTACAGATATCTCTCTCTCTCCCCCATGCCTCCCTCTCCATATGGTATAAGATAGATGTCCAACTATATATTTTATTCACATTGGATACCTGATTGTACCATCACATTTATTAAATAAATCACCCATTTCCCCTCTCCCTCTATTTCTCCTTGTCTTCCTCTCTTCTCCTAACAACTGCATACACAGTACATATTTATGTACCAAAATGGTACCATTTATGTACCATTCTATTATTGATGGTCTTTAAGTTTTCTCTTTTTTTTCCACCATAGCACTGCTACAATACATACTGGTGCTTTTATTTCTATAGGGTAGCTTCCCAGAAATGGGACTGTTAGGTAGGTGTTTATTTAATTTTAAGAGATATTACAAAATTACCATCTAAAATGAAAGTGCTCATTTTCCAGCATCCTCTCCAGCACTCTTTAATGTTTGTAAATCTGAACAGTGAAAAATTACATAGTATTGTTTCTTTAATTGACAAACTCAGTGAGTTTTTTTGTTTTTTACCATTCGGACTTTTTTTGTGATTTGCCAGTGCTTATCCTTTGCTCATTTATGTATTGAATCTTTGATCTTTTCCTTATAAATCTGTAGGAATTCTAACTATATTTACTATGTGGTGTGTACTAATCAGTTGTAGCCCATATGTGTTATGATTTTCTCCATTCTATCATTAATCTTGACTTTATTGATATCTTCTTTTTTACTTTACAGCTTAAAAAAAATTAGATAGATTCCTCTCTTCTTTTTAGCTTTTTGGTTTCTTGTTTTTTTCAGTTGAATGCCCCCACTGCTAGTCATACAAATATTTACCTACATTTTTTCTTAAAATGTTTATTAATTTTAAGCTTTAACTGATCCATCAGGAATTTATTTTTGTATATGGAGGTAGAGGTCCAAATATACATTTTGTTCATATTGGATACCTGATTATGCTATCACATTTATTAAATAAATCACCCATTTTCAAGTTCCTGAGCCAGTATCACATTGTTTTAATTGTACTGGCTTGATCATAAACTTTGGACTCTGGTAAAGCAAGTCCCCTCTCATTAGTTTTTTTTTTTTTTTTTTTTTTGTCTTTTCTTCTTTTATATAATTTGTTTTTCATTCTTTCATGTAAAAATTGGAAGCATCCTTTCCACGTTTAAAAAAATTGTGATGCCTTAGAATCGTATTACATTTCTGCATTTCTGTTTAGAAGGTTATTTTTAAAATAATATTAATCTTTAATACTCGAGAATTTTGGTACATCATTAAAATCTTTTGGTTTTGTTTTTGTAATGTTATATAGGTCCATCACATCTGATTAAGTTTATCTCTAAATATTTTTACAGTTTTTGTCACATTTTGACATTTTGAATTGGGTATTTTTTCCTCCTCATTTATATTTTTGGCAATATAGACAAACTAGAGGTTTTTTATTCCTTCTATTTTCAGCTTACTAAATACTCTGAATTACACTGGGTTTTTAAAATAGAATGTTTTGGACTTTGTAGATATATAGTCATCTCACCTGCAAATAGAGATCATTTTATTTCTTATAATGTTAATATTGTTATTACATGATCTGGATTTTCCAAAACAATGTTGAATAATGATTATGACAGACATGCCTGTGTGGTTCTTAATTTTCATGGAATTGTCTTTAGTGTTCCCTATTAATATGACATTTGCTGTTGGTTATTGGTAAATAGTCATTGACCATTAACACATTTAGGGTATTTCTTCTATTCCTGTTTTACATAGCATTATTACTAAAAGTGGCTCCTGAATTTTATCAAATGTCTTTTCAGCGTCTATTGACAAAACAGTATAACATTTTTTTCCTTTAGTTTGTTGACTCGATGAATTAGAGTGGTAGATATTTGATGTTTTGAAACAAATTTGTGTTTATGGAATAAATCCTACTTAGTCATGGTGTAATAATCATTTGATACATTGCTGGGTATTATTTACCAATATTTTATTTAGTATTATTGCGTTTACATTCCAAAGTAAAATTGTATATTTCAAATTTTGTTGTTAAAATTATGCTAGCTTTAAAAAATGAAATTGTGAGTTTTCAATCATTTTTCTGTGTTCTGGAACAGTTTAAATAGCATTAGAATTATTTGTTCTTTAAAAATTAGCTAGTAGTGAGCTGTAAAAACAGTCTAATCCTGGTGACAATTTTGATGGTAGATCTTTAATCAGCTTTCTTATCTCTCCAATGGTAATTGGTTTATTCAAGCTTTCTATTAAAAAGGAATGTATATTCTCTGTGAAATACAAAATTTAAAGTTTTCTCTATTACCAAGCTTCTTGATTGTATTATTCAGACGCTTTATGTCCTTGCATGTTGCACGTGCGTATGTCTTAGGTATGTTCAATTCTGAAAACATTGTAATAAAATCATCATCTATAACAGTTCTAAGTTCTCTTTGTATTTTATTTATTTTGAAAAATTAAAACATAATCTGGAAAGCATGAAAGATATAAAAAATGTCCGTTTACCTTCACCCAAAATTAACAAATGTTGGCATATTTGCAAAATATAACATCTCCGTCCACTGCAGAGGCATACACTATCATGAATTTAATGCAAATCTTCTCTATGCTTTATATATTTACTGAAAATATAAACATAGTTGATAATAGTATTGATTTTTTGGCTTTAAAAAAATTTCAACATGAAATTTTTATATTTTATATAAACTTTATATTGTGAAATTTCTTTTAGTTTTTATTGTAGGGAATCTTCTTTTTTTTTAATTGGGATATGGATTGCAACAACAACAAAAACCCAATAACACTGACTTTAGAATGCAAGTTGCTGTTCTAGGTACTTTTACCACTCCTAACACTCAGGGAGGCTTCACCCTAGCCACAGTATTGGCAACTGAATGAAAAAGACAAAATTTCAGCTCTCAAGAAGATTTTATCCTGGCTGTAGTGAGACAGATATCTACCACCAACCCCTGACCTCAAGACTAGAAATAGACCTTATGTTTTCCCATAATTTTGGAGTTATCCCACTTTCTGACACTCGGATTAGGACTAGCGCCAATCCTGGCACTTCTTTTTTTTTTTTTTTTTAACATCTTTACTGGAGTAGAATTGCTTTACAATATTGTGTTAGTTGCTGCTGTATAACAAAGTGAATCAGCTATACGTATACCTATATCCCCATATCACCTCCCTCTTGCATCTCATTCCCATCCTCCGAATAACACCCCTCTAGGTGATCACAAAGCACCGAGCTGATTTCCCTGTGCTATGCAGCGGCTTCCCACTAGCTATCTATTTTACATTTGGTAGTGTATATATATCCAAGCCATTCTCTCACTTCATCACAGCTTACCCTTCCCCCTCCCCATGTCCTCAAGTCCATTCTCTACGTCTGCATCTTTATTCTGGTCCTGTCCCTAGATTCTTCAGAAACTTTTCTTTTTTTAGACTCCATGTATATGTGTTAGCATACAGTGTTTGTTTTTCTCTTTCTGACTTACTTCACTCTGTATGGTGGACTCTAGGTCCATCCACCTCACTGCAAATAACTCAATTTCGTTTCTTTTTATGTCTGAGTAATATTACATTGTATATATGTGCCACATTTTCTTTATCCATTCACCTGTCAAAGGACACTTACATTGCTTCCATGTCCTGGCTATTGTAAATAGAGCTGCAATGAACATTGTGGTACATGACCCTTTTTGAATTGTGGCTTTCTCAGGGTATATGCCCAGTAGTGGGATTGCTGAGTCATATGGTAGTTCTCTTTTTAATTTTTTAAGGAACCTCCATACTGTTCTCCACAGTGGCTGTATCAATTTACATTCCCACCAACAGTGCAAGAGGGTTCCCTTTTCTCCACACCCTCTCCAGCATTTATTGTTTCTAGATTTTTTGATGATGGCCATTCTGACTGGTGTGAGGTAATACGTCATTGAAGTTTTGATTTGCATTTCTCTAATGATTAGTGATGTAGAGCATCCTTTCATGTGTTTGTTGGCAATCTGTATATCTTCTTTGGAGAAATGTCTATTTAGGTCTTCTGCCCATTTTTGGATTGGGTTGTTTGTTTTTTTCATATGGAGCTGCATGAGCTGCTTGTAAATATTGGAGATTAATCCCTTTTCAGATGCTTCATTTGCAAATATTTTCTCCCATTCTGAGGGTTGTCTTTTGGTCTTGTTTATGGTTTCCTTTGCTGTGCAAAAGCTTTTAAGTTTCATTAGGTCCCATTTCTTTATTTTTGTTTTTATTTCCATTTTTCTAGGAGATGGGTCAAAAAGGATCTTCCTGTGATTTATGTCATAGAGTGTTCTGCCTATCTTTTCCTGTAAGAGTTTTATACTGTCTCACCTTACATTTAGGCCTTTAATCCATCTTCAGTTTATTTTTGTGTATGGTGTTAGGCAGTGTTCTAAGTTCATTCTTTTACATGTAGCTGTCCAGTTTTCCTAGCACCACTTATCAAACAGGCTGTCTTTTCTCCATGGTATGTTCTTGCGTCTTTTATCAAAAATAAGGTGACAATATGTGCGTGAGTTTATCTCTGGGCTTTCTAGCCTGTTCCACTGATCTATATTTCCGTATTTGTGCCAGTTCCATACTGTCTTAATTACTGTAGCTTTGTAGTATAGTCTGAAGTCTGGGAGCCTGATTCTTCCAGCTCCGTTTTTCGTTCTCAAGATTGCTTTGGCTACTCAGGGTCTTTTGTGTTTCCATACAAATTGTGAAATTTTTTGTTCTAGTTCTGTGAAAAATGCCATTGGTAGTTTGATGGAGATTGCATTGAATCTATAGATTGCTTTGGGTAATATAATTATTTTCACAATGTTGATTCTTCCAATCCAAGAACATGGTATACCTCTCCATCTGTTTTTATCGTCTTTAATTTCTTTCATCAGTGTCTTATAGTTTTCTGCATACAGGTCTTTTGTCTCCTTAGGTAGGTTTATTCCTAGATATTTTATTCTTTTCGTTGCAATGGTAAGTGGGAGTATTTCCTTAAATTCTCTTTCAGATTTTTCATCCTTAGTGTATAGGAATGCAAGAGATTTCTGTGCATTGATTTTGTATCCTGCCACTTTACCAAATTCAGTGATTAGTTCTAGTAGTTTTCTGGTAGCAACTTTAGGATTCTCTATGTATAGTATCATGTCATCTGCAAACAGTGACAGCTTTACTTCTTCTTTTCTGATTTTGATTACTTTTATTTCTTTTTCTTCTCTGATTGCTGTGGCTAAAACTTCCAAAACTATGTTGAATAATAGTGGTGAGAGTGGACCACTTTGTCTTGTTCCTGATCTTAGAGGAAATGGTTTTACTTTTTCACCATTGAGAACAATGTTGACTGTGGGTTTGTCATATATGTCCTTTATTATGTTGAGATAAGTTCCCTCTATGCCTGCTTTCTGGAGGGTTTTTATCATAAATCGGTCTTGAATTTTGCCAAAAGCTTTTTCTGCATAGATTGAGATGATCATATGGTTTTTCTCCTTCAATTTGTTAATATGGTGTATTATGTTGATTGATTTGCATATATCGAAGAAGCCTTGCATTCCTGGGATAAACCCCACTTGATCATAGTGTATGATCCTTTTAATGTGCTGTAGGATTCTGTTTGCTAGTGTTTTGTTGAGGATTTTTGCATGTATGTTCATCAGTGATATTGGCCTGTAGTTTTCTTTCTTTGTGACATCTTTGTCTGGCTTTGGTATCAGAGTGATGGTGGCCTCGTAGAATGAGTTTGGGAGTGTTCCTCCCTCTGCTATATTTTGGAAG